>NW_004524876.1:1375527-1413886 GCF_000260255.1 Octodon degus
TTCTTTTTTTATTTCAGAAAAGAATTGCGCTCTGATTTCCTCTATATCTTTCTGCTATTGCTTATTTTATCGAAGCTCTTAATTCGTGTAGTTGAGCTGAGCTAGTGCCCTCCGCACTTGTTCTGGGTGGGCGCTGGGTTTCTTTCATATGTTTCTGCATTTGATTCTCTAGTTCAGATGTTATTAATTCAAGGATTTCTTTTCTCATTTCCAATATGACGTCTTGTATGTATTTCTGCCACTGTTTCTTCATTTCAGAAGCTGCTGATTCATTGTTTTCAGCTGTGTGATTTCCAATTTTTTCTGTGTTAGTGTCCTCTGTACTTGTTACAGGTGTGCTTGGGTTCTGAGGTTGCATTTTCTTCCTTCTCGTCATTTTGTGTAGCACTTTCTTCTGACCTTTGTTGTAGATCTTTACTGTAGTTATATCCTTCGCAATGGTTGGAAATTTGTTGCATTTTAGCTGGAGATTCAATTGGTATTGTGCAATTTTGACATAACCGCATTATTTTTATCATTTTCTCAAATACACAAAGAAAACATTTTGGAACTACACTCTGTCCATTATTTTTATTAAAGTGTCTGTTACAACAGCTGCTTTGTCACCCAAATTGTTTCTTCTTAGTCACATGATGTCATTGTATTAACAGATGCTACACACAAGGAACTGTATTACTTTTGTAAGCTGTACACCAAATGGACTGCTGGCACCACTTGGTGCACCAGTCCCACTCACAGGCATGCTGATCTTGCCACTGAGTCAGACTGTGGTTGCACATGCCTATAGTCCCAGTGCTGGAGAGGCTGAAAACAAGAGGATCACTAGAAGTCCCAGCTGCATAGCAAGACCCTTCACAAAGTACATTAAAAGAAAAAATAGCAAAAGAAAGATATGCCCTTAATGGATTCATTAAAGAAAACATTTGTTTAATACTTTTAATCTAATCATATCAATCTACAAATTTCAAAATTATAAGAACAAGTTTGTATATCCATTTTTAAGATTTATTTCTACAAAACTACAAAACTATTCCCAGTACAAATTTGGGTTTGATGGCAGAGACAGAACTGTTTCAAAGAAAAACAATAGGGGATTACTAACGACACTAAATTTTATGGATTCTTGGGGAGCTCTTTTTGTTCAGACATGAACTTGCTCTGGACCTTCCTGCTCTTGGAATTGACCTGTGAACATAATCATCAGCTTTTACTGCTCTTCAGCTTAGATGGGAGACTACACTTGTCATATCATGGCAGATGAAGCACTCAGTTTAAACGTAGTCCTTACATGAGTACTTCCTCTCAGATGTTCAAAGCCTTTGCTCAGCGCTAGATTGCCCCAGGCAGGCATAACTCCTACGTCTTTCAAATGCCTGCAACAGTGCACAGACATGGCAAACTTTGGGAAATGTGACTTCTCCAAGCTAACAAAATTGCTGGAAAGGGACTCAGCTGAGAGTTACCAGCTGCCTACTCTTTCAGCATTTGAAATTAGGGCTTCAGGATTATAAAAAACTAAGGGGAAGCTGGGTAGGGGACCAGTCTTCTGCAGACAATAGAGCAGTAAGAAGTATGCTACAACTTGTCAGAGGACCTTGGAATATTTACCACAATAAATATGAGGTACAGAGAAATGAACATCTTAAGCAAACTTTCACAACATTGTCAAGCCAAATTCAAGAATATGTGAACAGGGTGCATGCTCAAAATGGGTTGTGGCTGGGCATAATTAGAAATGCAGGTTAGTTTTGATATCCAGAAAGCAGGAAGTCACTAAACTGATATAATAGAGCACAGAATCCAGAATCTTTTTCAATAGATGCCAAAGAAGCTTTTACCCATATTTAAAACCTGTTCCTAAATAGGAATTCAAGAAACCTTGGAATAGAAAAAAAAAACTTCTCAATAAAAGTCTTTTAATATTTCTCTTAAGAGCAGAAACACAGAAATTGTGAAAACTTAAACAAATTTAGTAATAATGTCCTTTTCCAGTGAATGTAAATAATAATAATAATAATAATAATGTGAAACTGGCTAGGGAAATGTCTTGTAATTTATTAATTCACTTTATTACTTATTATTTATTTATTTGTCTGCTGATACAGGGTCTTGCTATGCAGTTCAAACTTGTAGTGATGTTGCTGCCTCTACCTCCCCAGACCTGGGATTACAAGTGTGTGCTACCACTCCTGCTTTTGGAGTTGGTATGGCACAACCAGGATCAAACTCAGGACCTTACACTGGCCAGGAAGGCATTTAGACCACTGAGCAATCTCCCCAGACCATGTCTTATAATCTAAACTAGTCTCTTGAAATAGTTTAATTTAGTTTATATATAAATGCAGTTAGATTAGGAGAAACACTTTCAATTTTCTGTTCAACATTGAAATGGTTGTACAAGAAAGTGCAAGATGAGAGTAATATTAAGATTGGAAAAGAAGAATAGAACTGGATTTAATCAAAGATAATGTGTAGACATTCACATACAAAAAATGTAACATATATAGAAAAGTTGTGTAGTGTGTGAGTCATATTTCTGTGACTAGAGCAAAAATACCCATCAAAAGCAGTGAAAAAGAAAGGCTCACTTGGGCTTATGTTCTCATAAGTTTTAGTTCATAGCAAGGCAAATCAAAAGTGGAAAACTGCCTAGTGGAGGGACATGGAAGAGAAAACCTCAAGCCATAAAAGCTGGAAATGAAGAACTAAGGAAATGGGGGGGGGGGTACATTAGGTCATACCCTCAGTGACCCACTTTTCTAACCAGGCAACACTTTTCTCTTCTTTTCTTTTCTTTTTTAATATATTTGATTGTTACAGGGTCTCACTACACAGCTTGGACTCATAGTGATCGTCCTGTTTTCAGCTTCTCCAGCGCAGGGATTACAGATGTGTGCCACTATAGCTGGACTCAGCCCATGCTGGGGGCTATGCTGGCCCAGTATGTGGTTCCAGGGGATCCAACTGCATGAACTTTCCTAAGCTTGCCTAAGCAGGCACTTTAGTCTGCTGAGCTGTCTCACTGGTCCAATGTGACAGTTTCTGATGACATAATCAACCATGAATTTATCATTGGATTAATCCACTGATGAGTGAAATGACCCTCATGATACAATCACCTTTCAAAACCTCTACCACTGAAACTTTTAGAGATATTTTAGATCTAAGCCACAACATTCAAAGTAACAAACATTCTGTTGAGATTATTATATAAAAGTAGATACAAATAAATCTCATATATAAATTTTTCAGCAATTAAAAAAGGAAGGTAAAGGCATTATATTCAGAAGAATTAAAAAACCATAATATACAGGGATCAGTTGAACAAAAGCTATTTAGTAACTGTACACAGAAAACTAAAAAATGAGTCACTGACAATATTAAAGGAAACAATTTATAATTTATAACATGATGATAATGCGTAATAAGTTGCAAAATAATTTGTTAAAGACTGATGATTTTCCTTTCCTAGAATATTATGCACTTTTTTCATCAAATACAATGGATATAGACCTTCCTCTTTATCCTTTCTTCTTCATACCTATTCTAACTTCTTGATGGTTCACAATTTTCTTTACATAAACACTGGGATATAGTTCAATATCATTCAACTAAGTGCTTCAGTATAATATATTTCTTGTCTCCCCAAGTTAATGTTCAACAAAGAAACATGAAAGAAGTGGTCCCTAATCTGTATTATATCATATTATGCATAGATTTAGGAACATGAAGATAGTTCTATGTGCTGGAGGTGGCAGAGCTGTTAGTGGAAAACTCCAAACATAACACAACTCTCTTGTTTCAAAGAATTGTAATCCATTTGACATGTGAGTAAAACTCTTTATGATATATTTCATAATATTGTATGCATATTATGAAAGAAATAAGTACAAATACATTTCTACTGTAAGAGTCATAATTTGAAGTTTTTATAAATAAATATTCTTATAACTTAAAAAGTTGTTTTGAGAGTATTTTAGTGTCTTAATGCCACAGTAGTTCATATAGTTTATATTAGCACTTTGTCTAATGAATATACATTCCTATTTTAAACTGTGTGGCATCTTTTCAATATCTTTAGGGTGAAGTTATTTTCTCTTCGGGTTCTAGCTGTAACTGAAATATTCATTTAAGACACTAAAATGGTAAATGTTTCTCTGTAAAATAAAATGTAATTTTAGGTGAGAAAATATACTCACAGGGCTGGAAAGACAACTCAGTAGCATAATGCTTTTCCACTGTATGTCAGGGACCTCTGGGTTCAATTCCCAATATTAAAAAAGTAAAAAAATAACAAAATTGATCAATAACATAATTTAAAATGAAAAAGCTAATAATAAAAATCAAAAATTAAATCTGATTCTTAAGCTAACTTTAACAGGGACAAAGATATAGGTATCTTGAACAAATATAATCCCTCTTTTCCTTTGTATAATTGATCTTTAAATCTTTGTTACAAATAATAATAAGAAAATATTTTCCTGAGTAAGCCAGAGTTTAAATTAAATTATAAATCATATTAAATATAGAATACCTAATCATTTATAGTAGAAATAAGCATTAAGATAAAATTATAATTTGTACTGTAAACATTACCAGGAAAACTTTAAATTGCCTTAGTTTAGACTTTTTATTTACACAATTTTTATTAAGTTATACTAAATGAAGAGAAAATTTTATTTTTTATGCTAACAATTATTTTAGTGTTATTTTTCCTTCATTTGTAATGTATTAGTACTTTGATACATTTTTAAGTACTAACAGTAAGTATTAACATTTTCTCTTACCTGTATGACAAGTATATGATAAGTACATGTCTTGGTTACCTTTCTCTCCTTTCTGAGGCAAAATACCTGGCATCCATATTTAAGGTAGGAAAGGTTTATTAAGCTCACAGTTTGTCAAAGTTTCAGTCCATACTTTGACTGGCTCTGAGGCAGAGTGGCACATGCAGAGGGGAATAGTTTATGGTGGAAGAAAACAGAAAAAGTAGCAAGAACAAAAGGGAGGAGTAGCAGAGAGCAAGCCTCTTTCTCTCTCTTATATTGTATGCAAGATACCTGACCCAGGGTAGGTATAACATTCACAACCATAGTCCTAACATTGGACCATGAATCAATTACAACTCTAGAAACCTGCACAATGACTACATTAGGCTTTGGGTGGTATCTAAACACAAGCTGTAACAGTATGCATATATTTATATATTCTATTTTAGTTTTAGAATCATGGAAGTCTAATCTATTGGTTAGAAGGTTATCTCAACATTCCAGCACTCCTTTTGTTGTCCTCGATTAGATACCAGGGAGAAGTATTTTGAGGTATTACATCCTGAGAAAACTATTTTTATTGTATATACATGAGGCTTTTAACTAGGTGAAGCAAGGAAAAGCCTGTATTGTCTTTAATGAATCAATATTATTCCAAGAATGATATTGGAATGATAATGAATCAATATCATTCCAAGAGCTTCCCTCACTACATAGTGCAGCACCATGAGACAGCAGAGGCAGGACAGTTAGGAAAATTCATTCTTGTACCAAAACACTGAGAGAAAACAGACTACCTGCCCCTCCTGTTTCAAGGTAAAGAGAAGATAGTGGTGGGATTATGGCAGTCAGTGAAAGAGGAAAGACATGACTTCTCTGAAAAACAAGAGAGAAAACAGAAAAGGACAGTCTTAATTATAAAAAAGTCATGGATGAATACGTTTTCTGAAAACAGTAAATACTGCCTTTGTTTTATCCAGTGTGGCTGACATTAGAAAAATCATTAGTTTTAATAATATAATAGTAAGAGGCAAAGAATCAGATATTTATAGGAAACAATGAATATAAAAACACCTGTTAAAAATTGTATGTGTCTTAGTGGGTGCGAGGTGTACACATCAATGAATGGCCATAGAAATCATGATGGAGGTTCCCAAAATAATTAAATATAAACTAGCATGTGTTTCAACAAGTCTTATATTACTACTACCTAAATATTCATAGCAAATGAAATTAGAGTGTGAAAGTCACATTTATACTCCAATATTTTTTTCTGTTCTCTTCACAATAGCTTTGGAGAAGGATGCAATCTACAACTAATAAATAAAGAAAATGTGGCACACCTTCAGGATGCAATAAAATTCAGCCACTGAATGAATGGGATTCTTTCATTCTTTCTGACATGAATGGCACAAGATTAGGTTCAATTAGGCAAGCCAGGCATAGAAATACAGCTACCAAGTAATATTCCTCATATATAGAATATTGAAAAGTTTTACTCACGTAGATGAGGAAAGGTTGGACAATGGGTAGAAGTTTCAATTAGAGCAGCAAGAAGTTCTGGAGTTATACTGCATAGTAGGCTGATTATTAATAGTGATGATCATTATGTATTTCAAAAAACTAGAGAAAAGATGTTGAAAGATTTTGCCATTAAAATTTTGTGGACATACATGCAACTTAATTTAAGCACTTAATAATACAAATGTATATCAAAACATAATATGGTACCTCACAATTGCACACATTTAATGATATATGTATGGTTAAAAATTAAAATAATGCATTTGATAATATTGTATTTTCAAGTTCTGTGATGAAAGATGAAAATATTAATAATGAAACAGCTTTGGGAAGTGCCCTTCAATTTAAACTGGTCTCTTGTTTAATTCAGTCTTCACATTTATATAAAAATGCCGTTAGATCAGGAGAAAATCATCTTCGAATCTTAGTAAAGTCAGAAGCTAGATGGAAAGTGCCTCACAAGCACAGTTCTCTCTCTGAACATCACTTCCTTCAGCTTTGTGATGTGACAAGCAGCACATACTTAGATCTCTGCCTCTTTTGTTTTTGCACAGTTTGGTTTTACTTTGCGATCTTGCAGCATCTGTGAATGCACATGTGCTATTTGAGTTTGTACATGTGAACATATGTTGATAAGTAAGTAAGCCATCTTTGAAGCAATATCTAAATTTTACATAAATATAGAGGTAGGCCTAGACCAATTTGCCTAAGGTATTTTAATGGCTACTGTTTGCTTACACATGAACTGTTTCCTAAAGAAACTATTATGGGTTCTCAACATAGAAACCAGAGCAGAATCCAATATTGAAATTTAATGAGCCATTTATTATTCGGCCTGGACCACCTGACCATACTCTTGCAGGAGAGGACAAACTGCAAAGGAGCCTTAGAAGTATAGAGATTTTAAAACTAGAAACCATATTCCATTTGGCAAACAAGTTGGCCATCTACAACAGACAGAACAGCACCTTTAGGGACAGCATGACTATTATTCAACATATATTCTTTCTGGGAGTATTGTTGAGCTCCAGTTTAAAATACATCTGCGTATGTGTGGTCTTGACTACCACAGCAATGCTTTGCAGTTGATTAGCCACACCTTCTTTCTTTTGTACAGTTAACTATCAGTCTGTTGATAATTTATCAATGGTACACCAAGTCTCCTTGCAGTCTTACAAGGAAGCAGG
The DNA here is from genome assembly GCF_000260255.1 of Octodon degus. Taxonomy (NCBI): domain Eukaryota; kingdom Metazoa; phylum Chordata; class Mammalia; order Rodentia; family Octodontidae; genus Octodon; species Octodon degus. The sequence goes on from NW_004524876.1 coordinate 1,383,008, forward strand.
GTCACAGAAAGTTGGACAGAGTAATTTTTTACATTTAGTTATACAGTAACTTATTACAGAAACATGTATGGAGGGCTTAACCTTAATGTAGAAATAGTCGTTGGCACCTCAAGCGGTGATCACACATGAGCGTTCTAACATCATTAGTGGATTAGCCCATCAATGAGTCTATAGTTAAGTGGGTTATTAGGAGGGGGAGATTGTTTAGAGGAACTAGATCTCTGGGGCCATACTGTAAAAGCAGTAACTTCTCTCCCCCTCTCTTTCTTTTCTGGCATAAAGTAAACACTGTTCCTCTGCCATATACTGTAGTTCTATCATGCTGCTTCTGCTCTGGAGACAGCAGACCATACCCTGACACCTCTGCACCTGTGAACTAGAGCAAAAGTTTCCAAAGGGCCGGCCAGATAGGTGTGCGGATTAAAGCGACTCCTTAGATGCAGGGATGGGGGTCCAATCCCTGGCTGTGCCGGTCCTGCCCCTGGGGTGTATTGAGAGGGAAATTGAGACTGGGTGTGATGGCGCATGCCTGTAATCCCAGCGCTTGGGAGGCTGAAAACAGGAGGATCACTATGAGTCTGATCTGTGTAGTGAGACTTTCTAAACCCTGTACTAAATACATTTAAAAAATAAATAAATAATACAAAAGTTTCCTCTCTTATGATATGAATGTCAGATTAAAGCAACAAGAAGCTGACCAATAAAACTACTGACAATTAAACCTTCCACATGTAGAGTCAATGGCATGAAATATTATCTATTGAATTACCTTCTTACTATGGCAAACGAACTGGATTGTGATTGTGTGTAAAAACAAATTTTGAACTTTGATGACTTTGCTCAGAATGGAAAAGCTTAACTACCTATCCAGTCCAGCTATGCAATGGTTGGGGACAACAGTTCTATTGTCACAAGTTATTTTCATTAAATGTTACTTTTCACTTAGCTATATATTTTTAGGTTACCATAAATCATAACATTGCAATACACAAAAAGTAAAACTTTCAGGAACAGTTAGCACAGATGCATCATAAGAAAATATTTTGATGAAATGCTTACTAAATAATTTTTTGCTGAATATAAAACAGAAGTACTTTCTAAAAATGATATAAAATACTAAGAATCAATATACATTACACATTATATATTAATTGTATTATCCTTGTTCTATATTCTGTATCACAGAATTTAATGTCTTTGAGGGTACTCTCTTATAGTATAATATATAAAGCATAATGAAGTTCTTTCCATTTTTCTTTATGAATTATTCCATTGTTTTAAGATTGATCATTTTTATGAAATTTTCTTAATTAGAATTTTAATTTATTTGTCTTTATATACATAAGTTTAGAAGAATAACAAAATGCAACATTCAAAATTTCCATCTTATTAGCTAGAGTGTTTTTTAAATTGAAACTTTACATTTGCACATTTGTATAGAAGTAGAAGACTAGAAAACCAGCCCAGTATGCTGTTTATCTTTTCTTCTGATGTCACAACCCGATTGGTTGCGTCTCCAAAGTATTTGCATCATGCTATGTGCAATTACCATTACCATGGTGTAATTAACTTTTTAAAATACAGTATGTTTAGAGCAATGTTTGATCCACCACAAATCTGAGCAAATTTATAGCCTTTGTATGACTGTTAGCTCCACACTTAGACAGCTACCTCACTAGAAGCACTGTAAACCACCGTGGGACAGCTGTACTCAACAAACTTCTACCATGCACCACCACTGAAACTCTTTAGTTTAGCTGGGAGTCATTTCATTAGTTTGACAACTGTATAATGACATGTAGCCACCAATTTGCCATAATACAGAGTGGTTACACTTGCCTAAAAGTCTTAAGATTTTGCCTGTATATCTTTTCTTTCTCCAAATCCTAAAAATAAGGTATTTATACTATGTTCACCTTTTTACCATTTCTAAATAAAATTCTGTTGAAATAAAGCAATAAGGAACATTTCCAGATTGATTTTGTTAACATAATAATTTGCATTGAAATTCCTCTATTCATTTTTGTGGCCTGAAGCTCAGCTCTTTTGATGTTGAATGCCATCCCATCATCTGGATGACCCAGAGATTCTTTATTCAATTGCTTACAGCAAAATATCCTGGTTGCTTCCAAATTTGGGACATTATTTTAAAAAGGTGCTGTAAATATCCATGGTGAAGTTTTTCTGTAAACATGCCTTTCCAACTGATTTGCAGAAACACTAGGTAGCACAATAGCTGGATCTGGCTTGACTAGATTTTACTGCTGATTTGGATACACTCAGAATGCTGGGGAAAAACATCCATGTTCTTTTCTCTAACTACTTTTCATTATTGTTAATATATAGACTGCTTCATAACCTAACTGAGAAATTGCAATAGTACAGGTAAAAGTCCTATTTTTCTTGTGTTTTACAATATATGTGCAGTGTTCTATAATTTATGATATATGTGGGCTAAATCCTTAATTCTGATTCACTATTATTTGTAGTCTCTGATAAAATTTTATATATAAAAATATTTCTGTATTAAAAGAAATTTAAAATAACTGTAGATTTTTATGTTCTAAAACGAATACAAAATAGTAATAAAAATTGTAAATGACACAGAATTTCACTAAACAATAATATGAATTCAACAGTATTTGTTGCATTGCACAGTGTTGTTTTCAAATTAGTTGTTCAGATTAACAGATAAAATAAGCATAATTATTAAAATACATTATTCTATACATATCCAAAATTTTTACTATTGTACTATGCATATACAGCTTATGAAATTTTGTACTACACATGAAAGTTACTGGCCTTAGACATCTGTTTCTCCAACAAAGTGCATATTCAAATAATCACTATTCTTAATTTTGAGCATGTTTCAATATCATCATTTTGCACACCAAAGTTCTTGATATCAAAATAGTAAAGACACAATAAAATATAAACAAATATTTGGGATGAACAGTCATTGAAAGAGAACACTTGGGCATTGGAATAGAAAATTTTAGAAGTAATATTTATAATTACTTTTAAGCAACCTATGAAACAATGGAAATGTCCTCATCTTGCTCATGAAATTTCTAATTGCTTTAGCAGTTTCAAAGGTGAGATGCTAAACACTCTCGGGAAAAATTCATTATGCACATAGCCTAAATATCAGAAATTTTGAGGGCACAGCTTAGAACAGAGGTAAAACTATATTTCATGTATTAATTACTTACAATCTGGCCCTTTAGAGAAGAAGTTTGCTGACTTTAAACTGGAGCCTATCTCTAACAGAAACATATAAAATAATGTGTGCAACTGTTTATTGCACGACTGAGTTTAATAGTGAATATTGGTTACACACTTACGTATTTTGTGAATAAAACAGTAAAAGAATCGTAATACTACCATTAACTACTATAACAACCATCAATTTAAAAGATATGTGCTGAATTTCAGATACAATTGTAAACTAAGATAGCAAAATATAACATTCTTTTTCAAATAAAAAACAAAAATTATAATATAGCTTCACTCATATAAATTGAAAAATCTACAGAGCAATCTCTAATATTTCTTACATATATATTCAAATTGTGAAAAAATAAGCATGAAAATGATAAACAACAAAGTTAGAATATCTTTGCTTCTGAAGAATTTGGAAATGAAAAAAGGACTTGAAGTGAACCAAAACGAGTAATAATTTTCCTTTCGTTATTTCCCTGTTGACATTTGCATTTTGTTTCCTCTTTACAATTTTAGATGCTGCATAGTTAACAGAAGAGCAAAAATGCTATGCTCATTGTACTTCTTAATATTTTATACCAACGAATCTTGGGCTAAGATTTAAGGTACTTATAGGTTACTTTGAGTTTATTTTAAGGTGTGTATAGGTTATTTTGAGTTTATTTTCAATCTACTATCTTAACTAATAAGTTGCCTTTAAACCTTCACTAGTTACATCCTCTTGTATTGTTACCTGTTTCAACACCTTACAAGAGCAACAACGAAAACAATATCAATTTGAATAATCAGTTTTAACCACAGCATCAGTAAAAGCTACTCAGCATCCTTACAAAACTATGCAGTGTTCTCTATTTGTAGTTATAGTTGTAAACATGATTTATGTAAACATATTTTAATGAATAGTTTTCCCTTTAAGAGAAATGCTATTTATTACATCATTAAGTCTTTAATTCTACAGTGCAAAAGTACTTCAAATCAAAGGTATTCAACAAATATTTTTAAAACTAGTAGAAAAATGTCATTGTTCTTAATGGAACAAGAGTTAGTTCTTTTATTGTTAACAGCTGTGGTTGAAATATTTGTCTTCTCATTGACATTACCTAGCAGCAGCACAAAGACAGTGCTTACCTTGTTACAAAATGGTTGAAAAGATTGTAAGAAGGAGACCATATGGAGATACCCAGGAGATAAGCAGAAGATGCTTTAAAATTCATTAAGATGTTCTTTTCTTGGTCATTTCTATAAACACATTCAGATTATATTTATGTGCTCATCAAGAGTGCACTGATATGGTCATATGACTGACTGCAACTTAAAAGTGTACAAAACCTTCGTATCCCATGTAGAATATCACTGTATGGATGTAGTAATCAGTGATTCTAGGTGGCAAGTTACCTGCCACTTATAATGTAAAGGACAACAGACCTATGTTGCTTACAGTTTCAGAGGGTTGTCCATGGATAATTTGTTCCAAGGAACACAACATGGCAGCAAGGCCTGGAGGAGGAAAGTCATTAAAACTGTGCCAGCCAGGAAGTGGTAGAGAGGCTAGGAAGAAAGAGACAGGAGAGAGAGACACCTCTGAAAGGCATATCCCCATGACTCACTTGCTGTGCTATTACCATCCTCCAAGAATGCATTCAGCTATAAGCTCACAATCTATTGATAAGATAGACACTTTTGTGATCCAATCTTTTCCCAGGCTGTGTTTCACCTCTGGCCAATGAGACACTGGGTATCATCCTCAAATATGTAGGTCAATGCATATAAACCAATTTTACTCTAAACTATAATAATATTTTTAATGTAGTTAGTACAGGGTCTCACTATGCAACCATGATAATCTTCATTTCATGTCTATATCATTTGTAGAAAGAAATCCAGAACACAAAATTAATCTAAATGGTGGTGATTACCTTAAAAGGTGTCAGAAAGGAATTATGCAAAGATTTCAGCTCAGATATAAATAATTCAGGCATGACTTTCCGAAGGATCTGATTTAAAATAGAACTTTGCAACATTTGGCACAATGTTCATTTTTAAAATAAATATCCTTCTTACCCCAACCCTACTACACATGTCCAACAGAACATGGAAATTTCAGTGGATGAAATATTTTTCAGGGCTTTACTTCAGTAACCGTTTTCTGTGTTTAAAAGCTTAAGAATTTTGGAATATTTTACTTTCAAGTACAAGTGATTATAAAAAATAAAAATATAAAGAATAATTTTGTTCATCTATGAATAATATAAATAATATGAGATATATTTTTAATGTGAAAACTAATATTTATGTAAAGCAATTCTTATTTAAACATTATTCACATTTCACTATGGCAGAAATAATTTAAGAAAAACATTTATCAAAAGAAAACTCCCTGAAAAATTAAATATGGCCAAATTTATTTAGGCAAAGAACAACTAACGAATCAGACAACAATTGATACTGAGAATAGCTCCAATAGTTAAACATCTGCTGAAGAATCATTGTTTTATCATTGACATACTTCTTTCATTTTTAAACAGTTTACTTCCCATTTTATAGAAATGTTTCATTCATTTCACTATATCAAGGTGTATTATTCAGATGATTTCTTATAGTTATTGACTAGCAACTTTCAGTTGCTGGTCTTCTATTTACATTGCTTAAATTCTATAGTTATTCAATAGTTTTATTTTATTCACAGCACTATATCTAAACATACTTTTATTTATTTGTTTATGCTGACTTTTATTTTAGAATTGGACAAAGAAAAAAACAGAAAAGAGTTACAAGAAATTAAGAAGATAGAGGGGAAAAATGAAAAAAAAAAGACAAAATACATGAAGCATTAACTTTTCCTTTCCATAGACCAGCAGAAATCCACAGTACAATTTGTGTATTTCTGTTGATTACAATTATTTTTCAAAATTTGGATGATAACATTTAAAAACCTTAAATTCAAGGTTATAAAAAGAATGGAAGAATAAATTTGGAGCTTTACATTTGTTCAGTTATTGTAGTTTCAGTCTACATACTCCAAAATTACACATATCTTTTACTTCACTATTTCACAATTGTGATCTTTCATTTCTAAATGTATTTCTTTTATCACAACTTCTCTAAAATAAAGACATAGCTGGAAAGATTTTATTTTAATAATGTCTCTAAAAGATATCTGTATTATTCTATTTATCTTGCATTGTCAAGATCACAATGTACACACATATCTTCAATTAGACATTTTCTGTGTTGTATAAGTACAAGTGACTGTTTGGATTAACAAATGTAGTGAGTCTGCAGGTCTTTGAAGATAAAGAGATTTCATTAAAATTGGACACAGGAGTCCAATGTTTGGACACTCCTGCAGGCTGCTGTGCCTGACAGTCCCACTTTGTTCGTCTGCTCCACTGTATTCGTGTACTGCTGCCCTTTCACCATCCCTGTTACTTCACAGAGCATCTTTCCTGTGAAAAATGCTGTTTCTCTGTGTCAGGGTCTGTAGTTCTCTGAGAACCCTGAGATTCCTCAGCTCTGCTTCACCCACCATCTGTAACTGCTTAGAATGGAAATGTGACAGTCCTTCTAAGCAGTTTATCAATTAAAAATTCCTAATGCTAAGACTTCTGCTTCTCCTGAGTGTTTTCACCAATGAAAAGTGGTGGAAAAATTTGCATTTGCAATTCTCTGTACATCATCTGGCAAAGCTGCAGCCCAGTGAATGATGAAGCACGTGGTCTGGATTCTGCAGTCAAAACTGTGCAGGCTCCTAACCATGGATGGGTGCAGCCCATGAACATTCTAAGAGTGACAAAGAATACAATCCGTATTTGTCTTGCCTCCTGTTCTTGCTGTATGTCTTGGAATTACAGAGGGTTATTAGAGTTTACATGCTTTTCCTTTCTTCTCTACTGGGTTTGTGTCAAGACATCATTGCTTATGAACCCCAAAATGCCACAATTACTACAAAAGATGCTTGCTTTCCTACAGACCACAATGCTGCTATGCTGTTTAACAGAACTGTGTTGTACCCAAAAGTGAGGATCAGTTGTGATTCCAGGAAAGTTACACTGGGACTGTCTTTACTGCTCTTTCCTCTTTTACCTGGAAATAATGAAGGTCATTTTCTGCTAATATCAGGATGCTTTTCTTCTCTTTAAATATATAATTTGTCCATTGACATGTTAAATAAAACATGAGAAAACTTATAGATATTGTCATTGTACTCATTCTACATTGTTATAAACATTCTTTTGTGTGCATGTGCTTATAAGTGCTCTGTTGTATGCTTAGAGGTATTTTATTTTATTTTATATTTTCTTTTATTTTGGACAGGGTCTACAGGGTCTCACTACATAGATTGGACTCGTGGTGATTCTCCTGTTTTCAGCTTCCCAAGTGCTGGGATTACAGGCATGCACCACTACGCCCAGTCTCAATCGCCATCTCAGCATGCCCCACAGGTGGGGCTGGCATAGCATGCTGGGGATCAAACCCCAGTCGCAGACTAAGCAGGCGCTTTAGTCCACTGAGCTATCATGCTGGCCCAAGATTTTTAAACTGATATTTGAATATCATTTCTACAAAATGTTAAACATTTCTTTGAGTAATGACATATTCTCATGCTCAGTTTTCTCCGTGACTTTGGAAATTTGTGATTTAACACCCTTCAGGGATAAATGCAATTTTAGACAATTCATATAGTAAAGAAAATTATTTTGATGTACATCAAGGTATTAAGCCCTATTAACTTATCGATTCATCTGTCCCTTAACAGAAGCATTTTTCAAGGACATTTAACTTATTAAGCTGTTTTAATGATACTTTCATTAAATGTTACCTAGTGTTTCATGATTGCCTTCCTCTATTTGAGGCAAGGTCTGGCAATGTACAAAGACTGGCCTCAAACATCTATATACTAACCTGTGCAGTTAGCCCATCTCTTATTCTTATTTTGGGATTTTCTAAGCTTTTCAGCAGCCCTTATTTTAGTGTAATATTTTTCCAAATGTCTCTTAAATTAAAATAATTTTCTCTCTGCCCAAGACTGCTGCATACCAAACTATTGCTTACCTCACTTTCTAATGTAATGAAGATTCATGGAGCAATCAACACAGCCAAGACACTAAGTTCAGAGAATTTTTCCTTTTTCCTTAAAATGCAGGTGGAGGAGGTCACAGAGAACAAACACAAAGGTGAAACCCTCACAGAGAGCAGTGAAACCTAAAGAAGCCAAGGATTTCAGACTGCCCTTGAAGAGAAGTCAGTTGTTCAGCCTTCAGTAGTGAATAAAGTACTACAGCTGCACACTGAAGTGCCTGGGTAATGTTGAGGTGCTTAACAGTAAATTCTGACACAGGTCCCTAGCCATCCTTCACTCACAGAGAGGCATGGTGGCTGCTGTCTGTCCTGTGGGGATATCACAAATAGTAGATACAGGAAACCATTTGGTCTCTCAGCGTGATTGGTTCTACCCAGTGAGGAATGACAGCAGGAATGAGGAGAAGACAGACAAGAAAATAAGAGCTGGTTTAGGTGGTGGCTTTCTTGCCTGGTAGGTGACTCAACCCCAGAACAACACTAAGAGTCTTTATTTATAGCATGATAAAGTTGCAAGACACAAGGTTGCCTAGTGAGCAATAGCCCACAATGTCCAGGCAGGATGTTTTTGTCAAGACTAAGGAAGCTTGACAGCTTTAGGAAATGAAGCTTCATCTTGCCCTTCAATATACGATCAATTTCAGCTTCAGTGGCTTCCAGAATATCTCCCTTTTCTGTTTTGTTGTGTGGATGATGAGTGCTCCATTGCAGCTGCAGAAGCTATGTTTTCAAATCTCTTAATGAGGCCTTTTTATTCCTGATGCCAGTGCAAAGAATTTTGGTGCTTGTATTTAGCAATTTGACCTTATGTCCTTCAATAGCCCATAATAGTAGACAGTTATCAGTACAACTGGTAATTGTTAGAAGTTGTTAGTGATTTGAAACTTTTACAGTTTAGCATATTATTATGAGTTACTTTTTATATCTTGTGGTTACACTCTTCTGCTTGGTCTTGTTTAAGACCAAGTTAAAGCAAGATCTGTTCTGGGGTTGAGTCACCTACCAGGAAATTTAACTTTTGCTATCTGACAAAGTCAGTTAAATCTCAAAATTTACCTTGAAAACATGTACAGCACCTCTCAGGTCTTCAGTCAGTGTCAGCCATCTGGATGAGTCATGGCTAGTACTTGACCAATTTGATGTCTGTGAAAGCTGAAGAGAGTTTCTCTGTGGGTGACTCTCCTTAGACACACTCTACAGCATTCATCATTCCTCTGTGGTTCCATAATCTCCTAGATCAGAAAATTAGGGACTCCACTGAGGTACACGATGTCACAACACAGGTTCTGAGTCCTCATTGACCTTGCAGGGCTAACTCCAAGATATTCTCTATCCTTTCAGCCCATCTATCTCTCTAATTTTTGGTCTCTAAATTTAGCTGTTAAATATACATAAGAAAAGCTTAATGACAATACCTTGTAAGGGAGGCAGTAAGCTTAACATTACTATCTATCTGAATGTCAAGCACCTTTGACATAAAATGAAACTCATTTCTTTTAAAGTATGGATATTCTAATATTTAAATCCCTATAGAATGAAAATAGACAACAATTACATATTTGTATACAGAAATTTTAAAAAACCATATACAACATTGTAGCAACATAATATGACATTTTATGACACATTTGTATTTTCATTTTGACACAGTAATTTTAACCAGTCATGTCATCTCTATCTAATACATAAGACATTTTCACCTAATTATTATTCTTTTAATGGGATATATATCTCAAGATTTTTTTAATTAAAGGCAGAGGTTTGAATCTGTGGGGAAGTCTTGTCACATTATCAATCTTTATTTTACATTTTGAAAGACCTATACACTTGGAATCATGAATATACTTCATACACCATGAGATTTGCAATAATGAATTACCATACACAGAAATAACCTTTGTTTCTTAATTTATTTTTGTAACAAGAGCATCCATTAAGAGAAATCCATCTTATAAGTTTTCCAAAAACTTTATGCTTTAACCAATGACCAAATTATTGAGGATGCCTCCTAAGAGATTATTTAGATTATTGGTAGCTCTTTATTAATGAAAAAAGGTTGGCTGCCCCTCTATTCATCAACTGGAGTCCATTCTAATAATTTTTTCCACTGTAAAGAATCTGTGAAATTATATAATTTAGTAGGAATTGTGCATAAACCAATTTTGATATTCAAACCATCTGATATCTTACAGAAAAGCATGCTTTTGAGTCTATATCCCAAATTGTATTATGAACAAATGATGAAAATAGAGAAAATCTTCTAACCTCAAATGAAAGAGGAATAGTTGCTCACAGAATGATACACAAACATGTAAACAAGTATACAAAACACACAAGCAAACACCTTTTGAAATCAGAATGCACTCAAATGTATTCTTGGTCAAATTAAATTATAGTAACTCTATTAAAATTTTTAGAAATTTATAAATATTTTCAGACTTTGAATTTAGCAATTAGCATATATCGTCTAGGAAAATTTTGAAGGAATAAAATCTTTTATCTATATATAATTAATGTGCATATACTGTATTTTTATATTGGTCATCTTGATACTAGCAAAATTTAGCTCAGTTATTTTTATGTATTTTATCACCTATTTAGACCTTGATTCCATTTTGTTAGTTCCTTCAATAGGCCACAGGCTTGATCTAGCCTCATCATTAACTTCTTTTCTAGATCTGGCTTCATGATACACTTCAATAGCATGCTCTCTTACCCAAATAAGTTACTTAGCATTCTCTGGAGAACCACAAGCATACCCTCTGCCCCTTAGTAGTGGACTGAGTCCCTTCCATTGTCCAGTCCACCAAAGAACACTTCCTAGCCTTTTCAGGTGGAATTGTCTTTCTGCTGCTGTACTTCCATGTTTCGTAAAATTTTGAAAATTTAATAGTATATATTGACAAGTGAAGTTGGGGAGATTGATTTCCCACTTTTGTTTTTGTAATTGAATTTTGACTGTATGGGGAAAAACCTGTATCCTATATTTTGGAAGGAGAAGCCACGTATAGATACCCTTAGCCTAATATAACCTATGTGTAGAAAAAAAAAATAATTTAACTTATCTGAAGGATAATGACAGTCAATAACACCAGAGAAATTAACCCAAAACAAGATGGAGCCAATTAATATTACCAAATAGAGTCTGAAAATCATGAATGATTGATTTGAACAATGTGCTCAGATCAGTGGGGCAAAACAAATCATTTTTGCACAAATTAACTAAAATATGAAGAAGTTATCACAGCTTGTTCCCTTTGGCGGTCACCACTAGGCATTTCATTATTTAAATGGGTGTCAAAATCAAGTAACTGTTGAAACACCACTGCTTTTAGATTGCATGCTAAATCTCTATATTTGTTTATAAAATATCAAAGCCTTTTTAATGTATTTTTCCTTTTGTTTTTGGTACAGGATCTCACTACACAGCTCAGACTCATAGTGATCCTCCTGTTTTCAACCTACCCAGCACTGGGATTACAGGCATGTACCTCCAACCCTGGTCTCAGTGGCTGGCCCAGAGCACCTGGGGATGGGGCCGGCAAAGCATGTGGTACTGGGAATCGAAAACTGGTCCCTATGCTTGCTTAAGCAGGTGCTGAGTTTGCTGAGCTATCTCTCCAGCCCTGTCAAAGCCTTTTAAATATCAATTTTAATTTAGTATTATAAAACAAACAACTATCTAAGAAATTAAAATAATTATAAAATAAATTTAAGTAATCTTTTAAATATCCTCATTATTGCAAATCTTAGGAAATACAATTTTTGCTTTAAAAAAGCAAACTATTTATATCTTTAGGATGGAAACAGCATTTTAATTTAATAACCCTAAGGGGAAAATCTTAGACCTTTTCTTTTAGTATTAGTTGTAATGGAGACAGAGAGCCACTCTCTGCTTTCTGAGTTTCTGCTAAGCTCTATTTCTGGGGTATGGCTCTTCTCATCTCTCAGGTAGGCAACCCAGCACCTTTGTAGCTGCCCTACTTGTAGGACATCCACACTTGCATTTAAAAAGCCCATTAATATGTTTTTTTAAAATTAATTTTTAATTTTTAACTCAATGTTTAAAAAGTAGTTTCAAATTTCTTCTCACAGAGAAGATGACCAACTGAGCCAGAGGAGAGTCTGGAGTTATCTAAACAGCTTTGAAGGGCTGGCCAGGTAGCTCAGTGAACTAAAGTGCCAGCTTAGGCAGAGTTCAGCAGCCAAGCATGTAGTGCTGGCCCCAACCCCAGGGCACACTGAAAGGGCAATTGAGACTGGATGTGGTGACGCATGCCTGCAATCCCAGTGCTTGGGAGGCTGAAAACAAAGGAATCACTACGAGCCCAATCTACGTAGTGGGACTCTGTAGACTCTGTACTAAATATATTTTTTTTAAAGTGTTTTGAGTAGATTGAAAAAGAAGAAGAAAAATAACCTTAGATTTCGCTGTAAATTCAGCATTGAGGAGACCAAGTAAAACCCAGAGCCTTTCTTTCTACTGATGCTCTTCCTCTGTTTGTCACTTTTACTCCACAGCCTGGAGGCTGAGTGGGCTCCTACTAGAAATGAACTCTCACTCACATTTCCTCTCCCCAGGAGTCAAGGGAGCTGTGGACCTGTAGCCATGAACACTGTATGCAACCTCTGTGTGTGCCCACTGTCACTCTGGCTCTGACCACTGGATGCTTCGGCTTCACTGAACCTGGCATTATCATGACTCTAACAATTTTTTGGTGCTAGAAATACACATAGTCAATGCCCAGGCCATGGTGTGCCCTAGTCATGACCCTCCTATTAAGCACCTGCTGCCCAGGAATATAGTTGTTGGTGTGTGTCAACCTCTGTGGCTGAATTAAGCACACAAAAAGACAAGAGGCTGGGGGACCTCAGCTAGGTCTGTCTAGGCCCAGAGAGTGGGGCCTCCAAGAATCCAGTTCATTCCCCTCCCCTTGTCAGCACCATACCTCTTGGAATGAAGTGCTTGCAATTTAAAAGAATACTTTCCTTTCTTATTTAATTGAGCAGGGCTAGAGTGTTTAAACTCTATCTGCTGTACCTTTGCTCTCCCCTCTTTGTCCCATGTGGGACTAGATTTTAAGACAGTACTCCACACTAAGTCATTTATGGTGGGCTTATATAGTAACATAAGTATAGGAACCAAGAAAACAACAAAGATTTTATATACATCTAAATACATCTATAAACATCTCTCATTCTTGAAGCTCTGTTTGTTCCACCTTTAACTCACTGTAAACCTTTCCTTTTTGGCTTCTCTCAAACTTTTTTTGCCTTTATGCTTGTTTTTCTCTCTGGCCCTTGTGAACCCATTTTTTGGCCCTAGTGAGTGTGTTTCTGGACCAAGTGAGCCTCCATCCCAATGTCTAACACCTTATGTTCCAGTACTGATGCACTTCTGTGCAGAATATTGGCTCTACCCGTCACTTCCATCCCTCATGCATGCTCTTTGGAAGTGTTCCTGCTGCCCAAACTTATCTTACCTGTTTGGGTACCAAATGTAGGAATCTGTTTGGTCTGTTAGCGTGATCCCTTGTAACCAGGAAGAAACAGCAGGAGGAATGAGGAAAAGATAGACAAGAAGAGAAGAGCTGAGTTAGGTGGTGGCTCATCTGCCTGGTTTACAAGACAACTTCAGAATACTATGGGCCTTTATTTATACCTTGATAAAGTTGCAAGATGAAAGGTTGCCTAATGACTATTAGCCCACAGTGTCCAGGCAGGATGTTTCTCTCAAGACTGAGGAAGCTTGACTGTTTTAGGCAATGAGGTTTCATCCTGCCCTCACACATAGGGCCAATTTCAGCTTTAGTGGAGAGGAGCCTGAGCATCTTCTGTGCCTGCACTTTCCTGAGACTGATCCACTGCATAGCAAACATGTCACATCCCATCAAAAAGTTCCCCTGGATCCATGGAGAGTAGGGTTTTATTAGGTCTCACATGGATGTGTCACCTTAAGTAACCAGGTCTGATTTGTCACTTTTATTTGTCTCTAGGCATTTGCCATGGATGTTCATCTTGGGTTCAGTGGGGTTGGAAAACAAAAGTGCAACCCTTTGGCCCTGGGAAGTGAAACATAAAGTGTATAAAACATTCCTGGAACTCTATACTCTTGTGACATATGAACTTTTAAAATTATCAAAGAGTGTCTCTATAAAACTCTTGAATAATGTCCAAATACAATTTATTTCACAAATATCAGACAGCATAATTTTTCAGAAATATATGTATGTAGGAAAAAAATATCTGGACTCTGGAAGCTCTATTGAACAGTTGTTTTTGGTATTAATCTGAAGTTAAATATGTTATCAATGAGATGGCAATACGTTTGATCTGATGGTTCTTAAATTCAGAGATCATTCTACCCACATCAGTACCCGAGCTTGGGGTTTGCAATCACCCAATGTTGAAAACACACTTACCTGAAGGGCTTCAACTCCAGAGGAACCACCTTTCCCACAAAACCATCACTACAAACACTATTCTCTGGACTTAGTCCCTGCCTTTTCTTTGCCTTACAATTGAAACACCTACTGACATCAGTCTTAGGGTATTTTCATATCTAATACTATCCATTGGCTGGTTTCAATTATTATTCTGTAACATCTTCAAAGCATTTTCAATTTGTATGAACATAGAAAATTTGATCCACCTAGATTCATGTTCAGTTCAAGCAAACACACATATTGGAAGATCAAAGCTAATATATGTCACAGCATGTTTACTTCTAGAGACAAGTGTGGTGTAGCACTGAGAAAATAATTCTGAGTATATTTTCATCACAGGAATTTTAATCATCTGACATATTTTAGCTTTATAATTTCAAAAGTCCTTCTGATTCTGTTTACTTCCATCTATGAGAGATTCACTTCATACATATCAATTGAAGGACACAACTAAATTATTTCAATTTTAGTTTTAAATAATTACCAGCTTATTTATTTAAATATAGGATGATGAAAAATAGAACATTTTTCATTAATTTTATAAGATAACATAAGAGGAAATATAAAAATGACAATTTTATAAAATTTTATTTTTGACATCTCCTTATTGTCAACTATTCATAATACTGAAGTAGTAGCACTTGAAAGAAGAAGCAATCTAAAAAATTCCAATAGAGCTCAATGATTATAACAGTTATATGAGTGTTATTCATAGAATTGACCAGAATCCGATAGATTTTATGTGCATGTTACATCTTAAAATATTAAAAACACAACAAAAATTTACAATTTCGACACTGTTATCCAGCCACTTGCAGAATTCTTCTTGTATTATTATCTTCCTTTGAAGAACACACTCACACTTTTGTGTTGCCCTTTCCTTTTCTCCTGTATGTGGTATAACTTTAATAAAATGTCTACCCACTAAGCACAGTGGTGAAGATATTCATGATGGACATTGTGGTAGTTATTTTGTTATTCTGTATTTTTAAGTTATTTGGCCTATTAAACCTAATCTAAATTGTAAATGTCTTTTTGAACCCCCTTGTTTTGAATAAATAATAGAGCAGATCCACAAGATACATAAATATTTTATAATGATTCTTTACCAGGTTTTTAAACACAGAATAGCTTTTTAGATTTTGGCTAATTCTATGAACAACTCTCATAGAATTATTATGATCATTGAGTACTACTGGAAAATTTTAGTATTGTTTCTTCTTTCAATTGCTACTACTCCAGCATTACGAATAGTTGACAATAAAGAGATGTCATTTTGTCTTGTAATTCATCACACAGATTTTTCCACTGATATGCTAAGATTATTAACTTTTAAAATTTTAATTTTGCAGATCTTTTGGCATCTCCTTCCTATTCAGTCTTAGTGTACCAAACACGTCCATTTCATATTATTAAATAATATCACTGCGTTCAAGAGAAGTATAAAAATTATATTTAATGTATCTAAGATAAGAGATTTTATAGATAGTTGCATAAAACTGTAAGATATTTTTCATCAATGAAATAAACATGAATTATAAAACAAAATAATCAGAAATTATATTACATGTCACCAGAAACAAACATCAAAGATAATACAATGTTTTAAATAAAATGCATGCAAATAATAGTCTATTTCACTTACCAGTATAGTCTCTGGTTGCACCCATTTATTTACAAAAGCCTTGAATCTATCTTTTCTTATAGCTGTGTAAAAATACCATATCTTTTCTATCCATTCCTCAGTCTATACAAAGCAAACAGATGTATGACTGTATGGCATGCAAACAAGAAATGACACCTGCCTGAATGTTGCTCAGAATAGTCAGTATGCAAACGAAAGCACTACCTCAGAAATGCTTAGAGTAACCTAATAAGAGTTTAAAGATATACATTCAAACTAATAAAATAGAATGGCCTCAGATTTAATTTTTTTGTTAAGTTTTCAAAGGTTCTTATTCCTAACAAGTAGAAAAAGATCTAGATTTCTACCTGCAAATGTTTTCCCCATGGGAATAGTTTCCTTAATTCTAAATAATGAAAATCTGTGCTTAATATTTTTAAGTAGATAAGAATTCAGCTACAACTTGTCACTAGTGCTAGGAAGAGAAGATTCAGTAGGATAGTGTGGGTGAACAGTTGCTCCATAGAGTCAATGGAGAACCATAGTGCATTTAATGAAATTTACATAGCAAGAATAATATTCAACATTTCCATAACATATAACAACAAGAATATGCACATATTGTAAAGAAAGACATAAGGTAAAAAAGTGTACTTTAATTCATAAGGGAATTTTTAAAAATTCTACTAGATTTTTTAATTCTAGTAGAAAGCTGAAAGTAGAAAATATGATGGAGAATGTGTCCTTGAAAACTATAGATAAAAGAGCTAAGTGGCTCTATCATGCAGAAAACAAAGAGCCAAAATTAATAGAAAAAATATGCTAGAGTTGTAGGACATGGTAGTGGGACCTATTAAGTTGGCAAGCATCTGCCTCGTAATATGATGACTTCCAGACAAAAATTTAATGTAGCTATGACTGAAGGAATGTCAAAGGGATAAAATTACCAAGAGGCTTTCCAAAGAGAAAAAATGTAGAAGAGAGATAGAACAGTGAGAGAATAAATGAAAATCAAATAGTATATTATTAATGTAAGAGCTATATTCATTGATTATAAATACAGGAATGTACTCTCACATTTATCATAGGTATTAATTGTGAAAACAGTCTAGTCTTTTAGATGAAAAGACATAATAGATTCATAGAATCTATACAGATTTTCCTATGTAATTTTTGTTTAAATTGATTATAATACCTAATACAATGTAAATGGCATGTTTAACTATTTTACTGTAGTAAACATCATAATGATTTAGACAATAACATCAAAGAAAAAAGTCTACACATGATTAGAACACATGTAATCTTTAAGAATATATTTGATCTGCAGTTGATTGAAGTGTAATTCATCATTATGAAGGATATACTGCATACAGTAACTTGACTTGTGAAAGTTTGTAAACTTGATCATCTTTGTCTACCTTGATTTTTATGAATATATTTGATAATGTGAGTATTGAATCATATTCAGTATTAAAGGGCAGAAAAGGGAAGAATATTTCAAGCCAATCATGGACTTTAAGAGACCTGGAAAAGTTTCATAAACTACTTTTTAGCATTTGGGTTGAGAATTACTTGGTCCCCATTGGCTTTTTTACACTTGTAGGATTCTGTATCTTATTGATGTTAAACTCATATAACTGTTATTTATCTTTTGCCCACTTTCAGAATTTCCCATAGTTTATTAAAGGAATTTAAAAAGTAAGTGCTGATCATGTGTTTTTAATAATAATCTGTGAAATAAGCACAAAATAAAAACAATGGGCATAATGAACAAATTTATAGCAGATCTAAAATTTAGAGTAAGATGAAGACAGAGAAAAACTATATGAATGATGCAAAATATGTAGTGAGAAAAGGGCTAAGTGAAATTGGATACAAGATCTGTGAACTATAGGATAACTATGAGAAATAATATACATGCCATCAAGTTTCCATTGGGTTGTCAGAAATATATTTGAAAACTAGTGGTAAACGTTTTTCTAAATATAGTGAAAATTTAGATCAATAATTTTAGTAAACTCAAGAAATCCAAGCCTAAAAAAATCTGAAAAATTAGTAAGTCACAGCATATTCAATTTGCTCAAAATGTGTGCTATTATTTAAAACAGCCAAAAATAAAAGGGTAAAATACATATATGGCAAAGATACTTTTATTAAAAACTAAACAAGTTAAATATATAAACAAGATGGTTATAAAACAATGTCTTTAAAACTCTGAAAAATGTCAGTGTAGAATTCTATTCAAAAAATAGTGTCAATAAGATGAAATGGTGGGTTTTGAAGAACCTGAAAGAGAAAGAGAAAGAGAAAGGCTAAAAGAATTTGACAATACGGAACAAACTATGAAGTGTTAAAGTTCTTCAGGTGGAAGGAAAGTGACACCAGATGGAAATACTGTATGAAAGCCCAAAGGAAAAAGTGACCCTGATGTCCTGGATGCCCGAGAAAACAAAAATCATTTAAAACACTTTAGTTTCTTTAGAATGCAATTGAATGTTTAAACAAGAATGGGGGTGATAGAGTAGAGCGATAATGACATGTGGGAATGAACACACACAGAAAGAGCAGAGGAAGGTCAAGAAGGTGAAAACCTTACCATCTTACTGTCAGGTCATTTCACAGCACAGATATAATTGATAACACTTCAAGACAGACTATGGTCAGAGAAATGTGTTTGTGATAAACTCTAAAGCCACCAATCAAATTACATACAATGGGAATTATAGTTAAACACTGTTAAAAGGAATGTAACAGAAATAATCCATTAATGAAAAAATCTCAATGAAAGAAAAAGAAGAGAAAGTTTGAAAACAGATGAATAGGTCAAAGAGAGACCACATTAAAAAGATGATTTACATATATATATATATATATATATATATATTTTGTAACTAATTTACAAATCAGTACTTCAATTGTACTAGTCTATGCTCTTTACCTTTAATCATCAATAATTCAATTAATAGTAATTGGCATAAACATGTTAATTAAAAAACAGAACGATCTATCTGTCTGCCTCCCTGTCTGTCTGTCTGTTTGTCTGTCTATCTTTCTTTTCCCTGTCTTTGAGACAGAGGCTTGCCATGTAATTCAGGCTGGCTGTAGTGGCTGATTGGCAGTGTCAACTTTAGAAGCTTAATGAAATCAGCTCAGCAATTCTGTACCCTAGAGTGTAGAGGAGCTACCCTATGGAGGCTCATCATTTAAAAGATATAAAAGTTAAATGTAGAAGGACAGGGGTTCCTTTTTTTTTTCAGAGGAACTCCAGCATTATCCTTTGTCTTGGAAATCTTGTGGCTTCTAGCACAGACTCTTCAGCCTCTGGCTTGCATCCTTTAGCCTTCCAGTGTAGACTCATCAGCCTTCTTTCATAATCCCATGGGCTTCCCTATATGGACCACATGGAACACTACAGTGAGCCCCAGACATTGGACTGAATCCTTTATTCTTCAGTGTTCAGGTGTCCTCTGCAATCTTCCTCATCTGACTCTAATTTACTATACATTTATATATCTTGTATGGTATCTGTTTCTTTAGTAAAACTCTGAGCGATACGCTGGTCTTGAGCTCATTTTGTAATTCAGGTTGGTCATAAGCTTGCAACATGCCCCTGCCTCAACCTCCGGAGTTGTGAGATTATAGTTGTGTTCTACCATACTTGGCTTGGGATCAATATATTTAAAAAAGAATGACAACTACATGACACAACCATAAAGGTAATTAAATGGGCAGGATTTTTTTATTATTATTTAGGACAGATTAAAGATAAAATCTGAGGGGCTGGAGAGATAGCTCAGTAGAATAAGTGTTTGCCTGGCAAGTACAAGGGCCTGAGTTCAATCCCCGGTTCTGAAAAAAAAAAAAAAAAAGATAAAATCTGTCTTTAATTAATGACAAGAAAAAGAAAATTATAATTCACCAAGGCACAAATAAATTAAAAGTAGATATTGAGATAAATCTGTATATCCAACAAAAGTAAAAGTTGTGAAGTTATTCTAGCTTGAATTTATTTCTTCAAAGAATGAATTAATAGTTGTTTTACTTTTAAATTATATTTATGTCCACTTGACAAACAAATTTTTTTATTTATGGGGTACAATAAAATGTTTTATATGGAAAGATTTATGTATGCAGTGTGTTAATTATTGAAACTATCCTAGCAATTTGATTTGAAACTGTCTCATTGCTATTTATCAATAAAATTATGAAAAAAACCAAAAAAATAAATAAATAAATAAAAAGAAATATGCATATGTTATAGACTAATTCATCCAAACTAATTAAAATACCCATCATCTTAGCAATAATTTTGTGGAAGAATATTAAAATTATTCCTTGAGAAATTCTGAATTATAGAATACATAATAAGTTCAAAACTCCAATAAGAGAGAAGTAGATTTACATTTCTTTCAGAATCTATAATAATTATCTGTGAATGATCAGTAGGTAATGTTAGGGTGAACTAAGGCATGGTCAATACCACCAAGCCAGGTTAAGTTCAGGAAGAGAAATTCATCTGAGCCTGATTTTAGAACTCTGAGTTGGATAGGGACTGATGTGAATTTATGATCTTATGAAGGGCACCTCAGAGCTGAGCTCCACAGCACAGATCACTGAATAGTGAAATACCGAATATTCTACTTTCAGAAGGCCTGGTGGGGTGTGGGGTGCTCGTGCTGAGTGTCTTATTCCATACGGTGTGAAATCCCAAATGTGTGTAGAAATTTGCGAGTGTATTATAAGTAAGGTTAGGTCTATGTAGCACCAAATACGCTACAAATATAAAATAGTAGGAAGTGTCCACATTTATAAAGTAAAACGGAAAAAATAATGTTAAATTATGACCAAAACCAAATTTTATAGGAAACCAGAAATCTCCACCTCCATGTACTCATGGTACAAATCTATCTTCCCCTATATTATTTGTACATGGACCTTTTTGAGTATTAGCAAATTTATTTTTGTAATGTATTCAATATGTATTTTTAAAGATGATGATCAATAATGTAGCCATTATTAAATAGTATCAAATAACAAAATATTATAGAAATTAAATAAATTTAAAATACTGAATAACAAATATTAATAAGGAATTATATGTTCTTTCCTTTATTGCAATTTTTAAAAGGTGTGAAAAGCACATATGAAATTATATTCATTTAATACATAGATCTACAGAGGATATATATACACAAATATACCATGGGTTAAGGTATCAGAAAAATACTAGACTTAATCCATTCATGTGCTTATATTACTTAGAATCTAGGAGAATTTAGAAAATATGGGTAGTCTAGCTTATTGCTGAATTAAAAGATAAAGAGCACAAACAGTGCCTTCTTGCTGTTCAAAGGAACAAATACAAATTGGAGCCCTTCATAGGAATAGATTTGCAAAGATTTAAGGACATGATAGTATTTGATGAGAATCTTTAAGCTTATTACATTCTGATGTGTGAAAATGGGATAAAGAGTGGTATTCTGAGTTGTAAGATCATATACAAAGTACAACTTGGAGAGACACAAAATGCATTAAAGGAACAATCAGCAGGTAAGTAATGTTCCTGTGGAGAGATAGTGATCGTAATGCATTACAAAAAAAATGATGGACATTTTGTAGATGACCTTAATTGCCAAAAAGAAAAAGATAAATAGAAAATTGTGCTGTAGAAGGCAGTGGAGAGATATTAAATGCCTTAGACCAAGCAAAAAGGAATCTGTTATTTGTTCATCTCTTGTATGTCAGTATGTTCCTCAGGTGCCCCCGAAAGATAAAACCTGAGATGAGGGCTTGCCAGCAGGTGGCATTTATGACATTAGGTCCCAGGTGGAAAAAGCTAGAGAGGCAGGCAGAAAAGCCAGGATCATGATGCACGGTTGAGCTGGTTTCTGTGGGTACCCAGGCCCACTCTAATTTTGTAAGAACCTGGAGACCATCCAGAGAAGTGTAGTTAGGAAGGGCTTGAGAGCTGATCCATTACAAGCGGACTCTCTCTGACATTAACACCTGCAGATGTTCACTGCATCTGTTGTTCCTTCACTGCGTTTCTAGCTCAGAGGTGGGGCTTTCTTGAAATTAAAGACTAAATGTATTTTATGTCTGGATTGAGATCGTTTTTGCATATGTCTGTAAATAAAGGAAATACCCATCACAATTGTGGGTAAAAGCAGAAATGAACTAGTACTTTGAGGTACTTTTTGTCATTTTATCCATACTGCAACCTCTTGATGTAGATATTACCTCATAACCTCAATTTAGTTGAAGTGTCTTTGGGTAAAAAGAAGACATTCCTGATGGTCCCAATACTCAGGGTCTTGTGTGACCTGCTCCCCTTTGAAATATGAGAGGATTAGTGAAAAAGAGATAAAGCTCTATTCAAAGAAAGATTTAGACCAGTCATGGTGGTGATGTATGCCTGTAATCCCAACACCTGAAGGCTGAAGCAGAAGGATTGCTGGGAGTTCAAGTTTAGCCTGATCTGCATAGTAAGACCATCTTGCTCAAAAAAAAAAAAAAAAAAAAAGTAGATTTAAGAAGATGGAAGGACCTCACATTGACTCAAATCACTGTCTCCCTAGATCCAAATATACAAGTCTTGTGAATGTGTATGTGTGTGTGTGAGTGTCTTTTACTTTTTAAAGAGAGTAAAAGGAAATAAAACAATAACATCATTAAGGCTTTTTATAAAAAGGATGGGGGCAAAAGGAATACAGTGAAACAATAGGTCACTCCAAGACTGCTTCAGCGTCCTTGACTTTCTGTTCTTTCCCTTCCCAGGAAATTGGATTTTGACCTCGTGGTTATCTGCATCCTTTAACATCTGCATATTTCGTTCATTCTTCTGGGAGGAGAAGGGAGAAGAATAGTTCGTCAATATGAGGAACAATGTACGAGC
Source organism: Octodon degus (assembly GCF_000260255.1). Classification (NCBI taxonomy): domain Eukaryota; kingdom Metazoa; phylum Chordata; class Mammalia; order Rodentia; family Octodontidae; genus Octodon; species Octodon degus. Next base: position 1,406,280 of record NW_004524876.1, read on the forward strand.
AGCTTTGTCTAAACAGTAATTCCTAAAATGCCTAGTTATAGCAAATACACATTTATTGTTGGTCCTTCTAGCACAAAACCTGCCGAGTTTACAAATCAGTCATCATCAATTTATAGACTGTAAATTGAACCTTATAGTCTATATTTGGATGCCAGTTTCATTTCAAAAGTTTTAAAAATAAATCCACTACCGATTTAACCAACAATTAGCTAGACGATTCACATCTAAAATTAATTGAACAGCTCAGCAGACTAAGGGCTTGCTTCATCAAGTGCATGGACTGTGCTTCGATCCCTCATACCACATGTCCTGTGGACCCTGCCCCAACTCGCTGAGCCAGCCACCGAGTCCGGACGTGGTGACTAACGCCTGTTATTCCAGTGCTGGGGAGCTAAAAACAGGAGGATCACTACAAATCCAAGCTGCATAGTGAAACCCTGCACCAAATACATAAAATTAATTAATTAATTAATAAAATAAAGTGTAACTTAAGAATTGAAAAAATTCTTCCTGTTTTGGTTGGTGGATGAGGAAATCCAATCCTAAGACTAAAATGGCTGAAATGTTCAAAGGGTCTGTTTCACCAGGCCTTTTTCTGCTTCTGTAATGCGGCTTTCCGGCTCTGCTCAGAATTACTTGGAGCACTTGGAGCTCAGACCTGGGGCATCTAGCTCCTCTTGGTCTTCCAGTGTAATAAATCAGATTCTTCATTGGTGACCGGCCACAAGACTACTATGCCATTCATGCACATGCTCATGGAAACTGTGCTTTTCCTAATATTATTTCCTAATTTTATATCATTACCTTGCCAGGATTTTGTTTCATTCCTACACGTGTCTGTATAAAAATAGATATTAGTGGCAAAAAATAGAATAATATTTTCTCACATGTTTTGATCTTTCGATGACACATGTCCTTTATGGAACCTGCAGAGCCCTGTGCTTGCATCCGTTGTTATTCTCCAAAGTCATTTCCAATGACAATGTCCTGGTGAATGTTTTTCTCCAGCAGAGTGCTACTTCCAATGAAATAAGTTTACAGTGTAGACTACAAGAACAAATCAATAGGAAGCAAAATCAGTAAAGTTAATGTTCCATCTCTCTGGATTATTTTTAGCTATCCTCAATTTTTGTTTACAGTTATAATTACAGTACCTACAATTTTTTATATATGAACTATATCAATAATGCGGGACAATTTATGGGCCTAATAGGATAAGTGATTTATCATTAGAAAAACAATTTCCAATAATATTGTTTATCACAAAATTATTTCTGGTGTTAACAGGAGCATACACCATCTATGAGAAGCCTGTAATTGTGAATTTTATTGCTCTTTTCTCTGAGTACATCAGTTTGATAATAAAAACTGTGCCAGGAATAACATAATGTTGAGCAATATCTGATTTTATGAAAACAATCTATTCCAAATTATTAAAAACTAAATTTATTTTATGTAACTTAAAGAAAAATGTCAGTCATATAAATGCATGCTGGTATTTTCTTTCTATTCATTCACTGGAAAGAGCAAACCTGGTAGAATCTCTATGGTATTAATGAGACTTTCACAAATAGCTGTTTATGTCATTTCAAATATTTTGAAAAACTTAAAGCATTTTGCTCTAAATTCATTCAAATAAAAGAAAATTTGCAAATACACTGACTTCCCTGCCAACTTCAGCCACCTCATTTTCTTTTTTGCTTTTTTTATACCATGCATTAAACTCAGGGTGTACTACATACAAGCATCCTACCTCTGAGCTCTACCTCCAGTCTATTCTATTTTGTTTTGAAACCAAGTCGCTCCTGCCTCAGCTTCCTAGGTGGTTGGGATTACAATGGATGACAACATGTATACCTGTCCTTTTCTAACACCAACTTCTCTAACCATCTGTACTTTCTACAATTTCACTTTAATGTCTTTCTTTTAGCTTTGCTAAAAGAAAAGCTTTTCTTTTAGAAAGACCTACAGGTCTTTCTTTTAAAAGACCTATAGTTTTTCTCTATTTCACACCATCCTCTATGCCCTTGCCAGACTCAGCATATGAAAACAAGTGAATTGGTCATTTCCCTCTTCAAACCCTTAAGGGAATCTCATTATGTTAGGATTTTAGTACAGGTGTACTTGAGACTCTTTGAAATAGGAACCATATATAATGTCAGAAAAAAAAGAGAAAGTCAATTATAAATACTGAAAATGATAATTTGCAATATTTTTCAGTAAGAAATATAATATTATATGGATTTTATATTTTCTTTAACATTAACTATTGTATAGAAAGTTACATGTTAAAGGAAAACATAATCACCAATGTTAAGAAGGCAGAGTTTAAGTGTATATTATATCCTGTCATTTTTCTTAGTTAATTACAAACAAGAGTGTATTATTGAGTGCCTTAGATGCTCTGAAAAAAAGTTTTATTCATCTTATAATACTATCCACAAATTTTGCTTAATAATTGTTATACTTTCTTTTCAGACAAAATAATCCTTCTGCATTTGTTATTCTGTTATATAAAATGACAAATACAGATTTCTTAGCTCAGTGCATCTCCTACAAGACAACAAAAGAATGTGAACATGAGATTTTTACTCCCACAGGAAAAAGTCAGCAAAGAAAGGTATTCCCATGTGCTTTGTTACAGGATGGTTCTCTACCCAGGCATTAATTATTTTACAAGCTGAGGAATCTTAACAACAAGTACCTCTACCAAGAATGCTCTACAAATCTAAAGGAAATATTTTGTTCTACAGGAATGAATTTAAATGATTGCATATTAGAAATCCCAATTCTGAGCATGGGTATGAGATCATTAAAATATAGAAAAAAGAATGACTCCCTACTATGCAAAGAGATACAACTATATATTCACTAATTCTTCTATTTGTGTTAATATGAGAAACCAAATTGTTGAATATCCCCTTGTAAGTCAGTTCATTTCCTAGAGAAGTTTAAATATTGTTCTTATAGGAAATGTTTATTTCCTGTGGTTGCTATGTTATTTTCCTTGTAATAAGCACTTTATTACCTTTTGTAATTTATTACCACAGATGGTAATAAAGTGTCACAAATTTGGTTGCTTATAAATGGAAATTTGTTTTCTCACAATTCTGTAACCTGGAAGCATGAAATCAAAATGAGGAAAAGACTTCAGTTTCTATAGGAATCCTAGGGCATAATCAGTCCTTGCCCCCTGTTGTTTGTCAGGGACTGCCAGTTTCCTTGAGTTATGACCACATTGCTTCATTTTCTGTCTCATCTTCACCTTTTATCCTCTGTGTGTCAAATCTCTTCAGTTTTGTGATACAACTTCTCATTGGACTTTGGATCAAAACAGATAATACAGGTTAAGCTCTTTTTCTCAAAATTACAAATTTAAAAACATAGTTGAAACATAATGTGATATTCAACATGTAGGGGTTAGGATGTTGACATATTTTGAAAATCTCCTTCATAAATGTCAGAAGTTGTTGACTTGACCCTTTTACAGCTCAGCATATTAATATGGCTTTACTTTTCACACATTGTTTTATACTTTTCTGCTGGATGGTTAAGACCAAGAAAAGACCTATGTAACAAGAAATGTAGTCTTTGAATCTGATAAGGTCAGTCAAATCTCCTCAGTTTCAGGATTTTTCTGCAATTTGTAGAGCTTTTGTCAGTATCAGCCATGTGGATGAGTCACGGCCATTGCTCGGCTAATGTGCTCTCTGTGAAAGCCTGAGAGAATGTTTTCTCTCCATGTGACTCTACTTAGGCACATTCTACATCATCGATCACTTTCCTATTTGGGCTTATAATCTCCTTCATCAGAAAATTTGGGACACAACTGAGTTACACGATCTTACAGTACATGTTCTCCTATCCTGAGTCTTCACTGATCTTGAAAGGCTATGACCAAAATGCTGGCAGTCCTGCAGCCCTTTTTTATCTCTAATTTTGGGTTTGCAAACTTAGGTTGTTAACCCTCCAGAAGAAAAGCTTATTGTTTTTACCCTACAACATAGGCAGTTGAGCTTAATCTCACTATCTGTCTGAATATTACACATCTTTGATAGAATATGGAACAGGTATTTTCCATCAAGTATTGATATGTTAACCTTTATGTCCTAACATAATATGAAGAAAAAAATTTAAAAATAAAAAATATATTAAATATAGGAATAATCAATTACATATCTTTACACAGAAGGTTCGAAAACTAACCATATAAAGCATTGTAACAGGACAGTCCTGTGACATTCTTTTCTTATCTCTTGTTTTCATTTATTACCCTTTCTTTTTAAACAATCATTTACTTAACAGACAGTATGGCAGTAATTGGTAAGCCATGACAAGCATTACGTATTTAGAAGACCAGAGTGACAGGCACTCTAAGCGTGACCTTGGTATTGCACATTGCTATCTTCAGTGCAGTTGCTTAGTTCACAGGTAAAATTTGTAAAGAAGTAAAAAACATTAGGGCCCCAAATTTAAAGACCCAATCTAAAAATGAGCATCTGAGATGAACACACACTTCTCAGAGGATGAAATTAAAGAAGCAAAGAAATATATGAAAAACTGCTCCACATCACTAGCCATCCATGAAATGAAAATTAAAACAACACTGAGGTACCATCTCACCCCAGAAAGAATGGCTATCATAAAGAAATCAACCAACAACAAATATTTTAGAGGTTCTGGGAAAAAAGGACCTCTTCTCCACTGCTTGTGGGAATGTAGACTCAAGCAACCATTGTAGAAATCAGTATGGAGACTCCATATAAAACTAGGACTGAAAAATCCCACTCAAACCATCTATTCCCTACTGGGAATTTTCCTGGAGGAACTGAAATCATCATATCATAGTGATATATGTGTAGTTATGTTTGTAGCAGCACAATTTGTGATAGCCAAATCTTGAAAACAACCAAACTACCCATCACCTGAGGAATGGATGAAAAAGATATATTTTTATACAATGGAGTATTACTAAGCTATAAAGAATGATAAACTCAAAGCCTTCATATTTAAGTGGATGCCACTTGAAGATATACTCATAAGTGAAATAAGCCAGACCCACATATGTAAATATCATATAGTCTCCCTAATATAAGTACTCAAAGAAGAAATACAAATAGAGAGGTATAACACAATTAAAGAAAAGCAAACACTTGAGCATTAGACAACAAAGATAGGGCAAGGAAAAAAGCTAGGAAACATGCCAGGGGCAAACCCATGCATCTATATGCACAAAATTGGTAAGGCAATGATGCTGAGAATCTTCAGCAGGTTTTCAAAACTAGCACTTAATTGGTAAGATTCTCAACCTCATTAACTACAAATATATTTTAATGAAAACATCATCAAGAACATTGGCAGTATAAAGATATATTCAATATTGACCCTAAAAATCTTCAAGGATGCAGTAAATATATTTATATCTAGATACAATGTGAGGTCAGTTTTGCATTTTGAATATGATTCTTCCAATATGCATGTATATTAAATTGTTTATGGAAATGGACTTGTTCATTCTGACCATCCTTCTATAGAACTTTTTTTCTTTTTTACAATAAAGCTTGTTGCTAATGTTAACTTATTTTAATGATTCCCCATACACAAATTCACATCACTTTTGGCTATTTTTATCAGCAGATTCAATGTGCATACATTTCAGTTTGGAAATACGTAGGACGATATTGTCAGTATGTACAGTGAGAAGGCCCTAATTGTAAATGGGTATGCTGCCTCAATTAGACACTTTCCTAGAGAGGTCCTGGCAGTATTTACACTAGTGGAGACTGCTATAAATAGTAGTCAGTGCAGTCAATACCTAGTTAAAATAATGTGAATTTTGACATTGCATATAAATTGCATTTTCTAAAAGACAATATGTATTCCTCACTGTTTACATACACCTGTTTTGGGAACAGTGGAATGGTATATCATATTTTCTAATAGCTAAATCTTTTTCTAGGCTCTGTTATATGAATTTGAATGTTGAATCTAAGAGCTTTTTTGGTGCATTTTCTATATTATATAGACTATGCCTAAGAATGCTTTGATTGTGTACCTGCTTTGAAACTGTAGGCCAGCCAAATAAATAGCTCAGGAGGTTAAAGTGCCTGCAAGCAGGTGCAGGGGTCGGGGTTTGATCCCTGGGCCTGCTGTACCACACTCCTACGCCGGGACGCTCTGAGATGGCAACCGAGACTGGTCGCGGTGTTGCACACCTGTAATCTCAGCTCTTGGGAGACGGTAAACAGATGGATCACTGAGTCCAATCTAGTAGTGAGACCCTGAATACCCTATAGACCCTTCCCTAAAAAAGCGCAAAAATTAAAAAAAAACTGTTAATATAACAAATATATCCTACCTAAACCTAATTTAAAATTTTTTATTATCAATTGTTTAATCATTACAAAATTAGTATATACCAGACAGTTAGAATATATGTTAGCTACTGTAATTTATGAAACACAAATACTAAGCATGCAATTGATCGAAATAAAAGATTTTATTTTTTTCTGTAACTTAATTCATTTTGAAATATTGAGAAAGACAATATATTTTTATGTATTTTAATAATATCACAATATTAATGACTTTCACAGGTAGAAAAATAAAAAGTAATACAACCCAACAATATATCTACTGCTTACTCTTGTGCAGTTTGGTGTTAAGTGAGTTGTAAACTTTTCTTGTTCCTAGTCTTGAATATATTAACATTTCATTCTAATACATGTATGTCTTGTTTTTATATAAAAGAATGTGAATGCACTTGGAAGTTAGGACAGAAAAGGATGAGCACTAAGGATGCAATTTCATTTTTAAAGAATAGAATTTCTGTAATAGTAATAGAAGTACAAAAGGTTAAATCTTTCCTCACGGATACATTTTCTTGCTACTGTGATTTTGCTAAGGATAAGAGTCTTTTCAGCTGTTTCCATTTGCTTATAGTTGGAAGGATTCAGCACTCTAGTTAGCATAGTTTTAGAGCAATACCTTGGTTTTTATACATTTTTAAGCTTTAATTGTTTGTTTGAATAGATCTGTTGGTTTTCCTATCTTTTCCTTTTATTTACTTCTTATGATTTAAGTATCTGAAATAATTTTAAAACAGTGTGTAAATATCTATGAAACATAACATTGTGGCTAAAATGGCATTATTTACATAATAATACAAAAATTTATATTTCATTATAATCTTTCTATATATGAACATTGCATTGATTTGTGGCTTTTCATAGAACTCTATAAAGTTATATTCATATACTTTACATACCACATTTCATTCAATTTTACGTACCTTCTTGTTTTCTTTCTATAAAAATTTATATTTTGATTTCATTCCAAAATTGTCTTCTTTGTATATGTGCATTATATGCAGGAACTTGTAAGATGTATTAACACTATCCAGCTAATGCAAGGGAAAATTTGGAGAAAAGATCAACAAAACAGAATAGTTAAAATAGTAAATAATTGTGCAGAAAGCACTAATGCAAAACAAATACACGAAAAACTTAAGTGCTACCAAAAATGTGTTATGTGAAAACAACCAGGAACGGTATGAAATTTAAGCCTTCAAAATAAATAAATAAATAGCAATGTAAACAAGGAAAAAA
>NW_004524876.1:1414426-1416620 GCF_000260255.1 Octodon degus
TATCTGTGGCCATCAGAGAAATGTTGATATACATTCAGAGTCTATCTTATTCCAGAAAGAATAGCACTCATTAAGAAATCAAACAATAACAAATGCTAATATGGCTGTGGTGAAAAATAACACTTCTACACTGTTGGCGACAGTGTAAACTAAAACAGCCATTATGGAAATCAGCATGAAGGTTTGTCTCAAAATGTAAATTAAAACTTCCATTTTATCTAGATGCCCTTCTTCTAAGTGTCTTACCCAAAGAGTTTAAGACATCATACTAAGGTGCTACACCCATAGTATAGCAGCACAGTATGTAGCTCAATCCTGGAAGCATGCTGTATACCTATGAAAAGTTGACTGGGTCAAGAAAATGTGGCACCTATATGCTGCTTGGTTATAAAGAAGGTCACATTTGAGCCATTTGTGCAAAAATGGATGTCCATGGGAAATGTAGTTTTGAATGAAATAAACCAGACACATAAGCTTAAATATAACATGGTGTGTCTCATTTGAGTGAGGTAAAGTATAAATGAAGAAGCTAATAACAATGAACAGAAGGACAGATGTAAGGGGATGTTATAACTACAAAGGGGTCCACAGGACAAAGGGTGAAGGTAAAGATAAGAGGGTGAAACAAATAGAATGGAGGTAAGTCACATACAGGACTTTACTGACCTTAACCACTTACCAGTCCAGTTATTTAAATACAAGATTTGTATAAGTCAACATAACAGGAAAAAAAGCAATAATTTTATCAAATTCATTTAATATAAGAATCAACTGGTTGAAATTACACTGACTGAGTGAACACTCGGGACAGTAGAATATAAGCAAAAGTGCTACCCAGTGATGCACTATTAAGTGGATAGTAAATGTAAACACTACATGGCCTGAATGTAAATTAAGTTTAATAATACTAACAAGAATGGAAAAGGGGAAATGGAAATGAAAGGAGCAAGGAAGAAGGAAGTGGTGCTAGGAAGGAGATTTAAAAAACAAATAAGTTGTGATATGTATATGTGCCCATTCTCAAGAGGATTATAAAATGCATATACTGCAAACATGTACTAATAACAAAAATTGGAAAAAGAAAAGTATTGTTATAGTTACACAACTCTACACATTGAGTTAAAGTCCTTAACTTTTACACTTGCAATATTACTAGTATTACATGTCAAATGTAGCTCAACAAGCTATTTTTAAGCAGCAACAAAATCAATTCTGCACCTTTATCAGCCCTACATACCAAGTACTAAGAAAATATATTATCTTAAGGTTAAAGCTGAACAAGGAAATAATTGAATTATTTATTTCTGAATAAGTAAATAATTTTAGCTACTGATAAATACTGTCACATTTTCCAAGTAGAAAGCAATTACAATTCTAAGTATGAGAGCTTTTTAATCCAATGATTTTATTTAGTCATGTAACTTACATCACGTTAATCTAGCAATTTTATTTGGCATATACCTTATATCATGTTATTAAATATTTTGATTGGAAGGGATGTCTTTTATTTTATTCATACATTTTTCTTTTAAGATGACATCGCTTGTTAGATGAGTGTGTTTTCTTTGACTACTTTTACAGTTTGAGTCCGGAATGTCACAGAATGGCCCATGTGTTACAGGCTTAAATGCCAAGGTATGGCACTTATAGGAGGTTGGAGTAACTTTAGGATGTAGGGCACTGGAAGAAATTCAAGGAACAGAGGTCATATCTTTCAAGGAAATGTGACTGTGGCCACTTCCTGTTACTCTCTTTTACTTCCTGCCTACAAAAAAGTGAAGGGGCCTCTTGAGTCAGTGCTCCCAACATGATACTCTGGGTGCCACAGGCCCAAAACAACAGGGTCAAGAGATTGCCATTACATTTTTGTTGATTTTTTAGGTTGATTGCCCTGGTATTTCCTACAATGATCAAAATCTGAGTGATACAGTTAGTGACTTGAAATGTCATCAATATACAATGATATTCTTCAGGAGATAATGTATTTCATTTTGAACAAAGTTGTCCAATCTGAAATATTAAGGGATGTTTTTATTTATTTAGGTGCTGTGTCCTGAAGGTTATTTTTTGTATTTATTAAGCCAATGAGCTTACTGTGTTTTATTTTACTTAATCTACAAGTATGGCTTTTAAATATATCCAATTATTATAAGATAAAGAATATTACATTGATACATAGTATATTAGCATAAGA
>NW_004524876.1:1417104-1419341 GCF_000260255.1 Octodon degus
GGTCCCTGATGCTTTTGCTAAGCTTGTTCTAAGTAGGTGCTTTAGACCACTGAGCCATCTCTCCAGCCCCTGGAGCATTTTTACATACATTTATTTGCCTCTTATATTTCTTCCTCTGAGAAGTATGTATTCATCTCAGATGCCCATTTTTGATTTGGGTCTTTAAGTTTTGGGGCCTTAATGCTTTTTAGTTCTTTATTTATTCTTGATAGAAGACCTTTTTCTGAGTGACTGTTGGTCAAAATTATTTCCAAATTTGTAGGTAGTCTTTTTACTGTTTTGGCGATTTCTTTCGACATGGGGAAACTTACCAATAAGAGGTGGTCCCATTGTTGAGTTTTTGAACTATTTCTTGTGCAGTTTGATCTTTGTTCATGGACTGCCTGCTTAATCCTATGTCTTCAAGATCTCACCTACTTTCTCTTCTAGGAGATTTAGTATTTCTGTTTTAATGTTTAGATGTTTAACACGTTTTGACTTTAGTTTAGTTCATGGTGATAGACCTGAGTCTAGCTTGAATTTTCAGCATGTGGAGAGCCAGTTTTTCCAGCACCATTTATTAAATAGGCTATCTTTCTTTGTGAACATGTTTGGTCCCTTTGTCAAAGATAAGATGGCTGAGTGTGTTTGTAGTTGTATCTCCATCTTCTAATCTATTTCACCGATCCTCTTGTCTGTTTTTTTTTTTTTTTTTTTTGCCAGTATCATGTTGATTTTATCATAGTAGCTTTGAAATATAATTTCAAGACAGGGATTTTAATGCCTCCTGCCTTGCCTTTGTATCCCAATATTGCCTTGCTATTCTAGGTCTTTTCTAGTTTCAAATAAATTTTAGGAATATTTTCTCTAGATCTGTGAGGTATGTTTGTGGTATTTTAATAGTGAATGCTTTATATCTGTACAAAATTTTTGGGAGGATGACCATTTTCACAATGTTGGTTCTTCATATCCAGAAGCAAAGAATATATTTCCATTTTCTGAAATCCTCTTCCATCTTTTTTCAGAGTACTGTAATTTTCATTTAGAGATCTTTCACTTCCTTAGGTAGATTCATTCCTAGGTATTTCATTTTTTGGTACAATTATGAAGTGCATTATATCTCTAATTTCTCTCTCAGTGTGTTTATTATCTGTGTAAAGGAACAATATTGATTTTTGGGTATTGACTTTGTAACCTTCTATGCCACTGAGTTTGTTTACTAAATCTAGGAGTTTCTTGGTCTAGTATTTTGGGTCTTCCTAGCAGAGTATCATGTCATCTACAAATAATAATAGATTAACTACTTCTTTGCCTAGTCTTATTCTTTTTATTTCTCTCTCTTGTCTTATGGTTCTAGCTAATGTTTCCAGAACTTTATTGAATAGAAGTGGTGATAAAGGACATCCTTGTCTTGTACCTGATTTGGGATTAAAGGATTTCAGTTTTTCCCAACTTAGAATTGTGTTGGTTGTTGGATTATCATAGATAGCTTTTATCAGATTCAGCTAGAGACCATCTATTCCAATTTTCTGTAGGGTGTTGATCATGAAGGAGTGTTGGACTTTGTGAAATGCCTTTTCCACATCAATTGATCTGAGCATGTGGTTATTTGTTTTGGCTCTTGATATATAGTGTGTTATGTTTATAGGTATGCATATGTTGAACAATCCTTCCATGCCTGGGATGAATCCTACCTGGTCATGGTGTATAATCTTCTTGATGATTTGTTGTATTTTATTTGCTAGGATTTTATTGAGGATTTTTGCTTCTATATTCATGAGGGAAATTAGCCCGTAGTTCCTTTTGTTTGTTTGTTTGTTTTGTTTTGGTTGAATCTTTTTCTGGTTTGGTATCAGTATTATACTTGCCTCCAGGAATGATTTTGGAAGTATTCCTTCCTTTCCAATTTAATTGAAAAGTTTGATGGGTATTGGGATTAAGTCCTTTCTAAATTTCTTGTAGATTTGAACAGTGAATGCATCAGGACCCGAGCTCTTCTTTGTTGGTAAGTTATTTATTGCATTTTCAATTTCACTGGCTGATATTGGGTTACTCAGAGTTTTGGCATCTTCTTGATTCAGTTTTGGCATTTGTACCCTTCTAGGAATCTGTCAATTTCTTCTGTGTTTTCAAATCTGCTAGAGTAAAGATTTCAAAGTAATTATTGATTTTCCTCTGAATTTCCACAGGATTTGTTGTAAAATTTCTCTCTCTCTCTCTCTCTCTCTCTCTCTCTCTCTCTCTCTCTCTCTCTCTCT
>NW_004524876.1:1420319-1428108 GCF_000260255.1 Octodon degus
AATTTGTCTTATATAGTTGGGTGTTTCCAGTTTTGGTGCATACATATTTATGACTGTTATATCCTCTTGAATTTTTCCCTTTACCAGTATATAGTGGCCTTTTTTATTTCCTTTGCCCACTCTTGGTTTGAAGTTTAGATTGTGAGCAAACAGAACAGCTACCATTGCTTTTTTTAGAGTTTCTGAAGCTGTAGTAGTGTTTTCCATCCTTTGACTTTCAGCCTATGAATTTCTTTATGGGTTAAATGTGTTTCTTGTATAAAGCATATTGTTGGATTTTTTTTTCTTAATCCACTTTGCCAATCTATTTCTTTTAATTGGTGAACTGAGTCCACTTACATTGATGGTTATGATTGACATGTATTGACTTAGGTTTGTCATGTCATTTTCCTATTGTTGGTTCCCTACATTGATCCTGTGTTTAAAATTTTATTATGTTTGGTAAGTTCTTTCTGTTGCCGTTTTTAGAATTGTGGGTATTTTAATCCCTTCCTAGAATATCTTTTAGCATTCTGTGTAGGGTTGGCTTGGTCATCATGAAATTCTTTAGTTGTTCTTTGTCATGGAACAACTCAAAGAAGTTCTTTGTCACTTCTCCATAAACTTGAAAGAGAGTTTTTCAGAGTAGATCAGTCTAGGTTGGAATTTGCTTTCTTGGAGGACTTGAACTACTTTGCTCCATGCTCTTCTTGACTAAATGGATTGCGAGGCAAAATCTGCTGTTATTCTGATGGGTTTTCCATAAATGAGATCTGTTTCTTTTCTCTAGTGGCTTTTAATATATTGTTGTTGTACTGGATTTCTGCAATCGTGACTATTATATGTCTGGGTGTAGATTTAATTGAGTTGCTATTCTTTGGGGTTCTATATGCCTCAGTTTCTTGAATGTCTTCTTGTTTAATCATATTTGGGAAGTTTTTTGCTATTACTTCTCTCCATATTGTTTTAAGATGTTTGTGTTGCCTCCTTCTTCCTCACTGATGCCTATTAGTTTTATGTTGTTCATCTTTGCATTGTCTTACAGATGTTGAATTATTATTTCCTCTAGCCTAATTTTTTTCAGAGATATTTCCTTAACTTTTCACTATCTCCAATGATGTCTTCATGATTTAAAAATCTATCTTTACTTTTGTTCAAACAGTAAGTGCAAACTGTTTGAGTTTTTAATTTCCTGTATATCTATTTGAATCTGCTTCATGCATTCTATTTTTTTCCTGTATTACTCATTTAAGGTTTCCATCATTTGTCTATTCTCTTCTTTAAAAAAAAAAAACAATGTCTTTAGATATGCTTAGTAATTCTTTCATTGTAGTTTTCATTTCTTTTTTTACCTGTGAGATTATCTCTGATCTAATTTGTTTATACTCTTCTGCAATTGTTTCTTTACTTCAGTTGATATAATTTCAGAGATTTCAGGTGTGTCGCTTCCAATTTCTTCTATGCTGATGTCTCATGGGATTTTTCTGGGTGGACTTGGAGCCTTAGAATGCATTTTGCTCCTTCTGTTTGTCCTTTTCTATTTCAGAAGATCTCTTTTTTTTCATTCTTATGATACCATTTTGTGAAAGCTTGAGAATGATAGCTATATCACTGGAGTCAGATCTTCTCTGAAAAGAGTCTGTTTTTTTTTTTTTTTTTTTTTTTATCTCTCCTGCTTCAGAGATTCATGTTTCGTGTGTGTCTCAAGTTTTTGCCTTCTCTATTGATTGAGAGGAAGATACTGCTTTCTGTTTGGCACCGTCCTCTGACCTTCAGTGGAGGGATTTTGTGAAGTTTTTATGCAAGAATCTCCCAATATTAATACCTAAAAGAAAACATGTGGTGAAGACAGATATGGTTTCTGATTTACAATAGAACAATTATTATCACTAGTAACAGCTAGTGAAATTTAAAAATTGACATACTTTTATAATTAATGGATTTATACTTTAGACTATGTTACAGCTATATAACTAAGCAGTACTTAAATTTGGATATTGTGTTTAAATTAGTTCCCCTGAGTTTTGACTGGCCATCTTTCTTTTATGTACCTGGAGTTTTCAGACAGACTAGCCCACCCAGTTACCTGCTGCCACCTCTTTGTCTGAAGAGTGCTCCTATAATTCTGTGAGTTGGGCTGGGTGCACAGCAGTGTGGAATGGGAAGACTGTGCCAGATGGCTTCTGGCTCCACTGCTCTTTACATTAGACTCACCGAGGTGGAAGGGGTCTGCTGCACCCAGTGGCCTCCAGTGTTAAGGTTCCTGCTCAGGTAAAATGGGTTGGCTGCCAAGATACATTATTTAAACAACTTAATTCCTTGATCCATCACAAGGGAAGTTTATTGGTGGTATTTTGTTAATGAAGTTGTGCAAATTTAGTGAGACCATGTATTGTTTTTCTCTTCTGCAAAGCCTTATTTCAAAAAACTCCATTCTGTTGTGTAGATTGTCCACTCTGGTCAATTAATTCAATTATCTATTTTTTTATCGTAGCAACAACTCTTCCACTTGACCTCATTTGAGAATTGTAAGTGACTTCATTTGACAAATATGAAAAACTTATAAGCAACTTGAAATTTTCACTGTTATAATTGATACACTTTTGATAAAGGGTGCTTAAAGTTCAAAGGGTGGAGTTAAGGGCTGCCTACCTAAATTTTCTCCTGCTGCTGGGATCTCGTCCTGAAGAGAGCAAAGGATGAAGGCTACTGACAGAGCGGTGAGGATTGAACCAAGTGTGGTGTATTAGAGCAAAGAAGAGCTCTGCTACCAAGAGTGGCTCCAGAAAAGACACTGAGGAAGAACCTGGCCTTAAGGGTTTACAGGTACCTTGCTGAGCTATTTTAATGGTACAGGAAGACAAAACAATGAAACAATGCAGTAGCTGAATTTAGCTAGGCATCTTGCATCAAGAATAGCACACTTTCTTATAGCTCAACTTCCCTGGGCTTATCACAGCTTTTCTAGGCCTTAGTCCTTTGAAACAACCTGGTTACTGCTGTTTAGCTAGACTTTTAGTGTCAGCAAAATAGATTTTCCCCACGCCTCAAGGCTCCCCAACAATAAACTGTAGTGAAACCTTTTTTTCTCACAACTGTTATTCAATTTACTCAGGTTCCTGTACAAAATGTCTGTAGCTTCTCTATGTCCTACTGGCAAAGTGACTTCCAAGAAGTGAGAAAGCACACAGGTATCGTAATATCATCTTCTACCCATCCTCTAGGAGAGGGACCAGAGGTGTCAGTGAAAGAAAAGGAATTCCACTATCCTGACCCACCCAAACTGTTTTCCACAGGTCCAGCATCAAGCCAAATATTATTTTATAGTATAAATGTGGTTTTTACAAAATGTTTAAACTTTCTATCATTTATCAGGTGGTAAATATGGATATAATGCTTTCTAAATTAAAGATAATTCTGGAATCTACAAAATCTTTACTTTTTTACCATATAAATGGCTTTAAGGATTATCTGTATAAAATAAAGCTTTCGTTTATTTGGTTTTGGATGAGCAGGAAAAAAAAGGAAAATTTTTCATGGAATCTTAAAACTCAAAACAGCAAAGAATCTTCATAGTTGTTTCAGTATGAGAATCAGCAGGCTGCTGTTCTAGTTCTTACTTCAAAGAAAACATGGAGCAAAGAGACCTAGTTTCCTATTTCCTCTTCCTCTTGATTTTGTGACTTGTCCCTATTGGACAGTTTATGAAGTCTCATTTTATGTTGCATCATTTTCATTTCAAGGAGAGGGGATACAGGAAGTAGGAAAGACATCCACATTTAACTTTTCACATGAACTATTGCACTGACAGATTATGAATTTTGCCAGCAACGTTAGGGCTTCTGATTCTCCAAGGTCTTGCTCTCAGCCTCACCCAGCCCTGCTTCCTTCCACTAGCTTCCTCTTTTATGTTTCTCCTTGGAGTACTGATACAGGAGAGTAGTCAAGGAGGACACATTGCAATGAAATTAAAGCAAGTCTTGGCTCTAGGATATTTTTTTCTAGTGAGTCAATTATTAATCTCCTTTTACATGGCCTCCTTATTGGCTAGCTCTTGGGGCTGGTGCTTCATCTCCCCACACAGAGCATTTAGTAAGTAGAAAAGCTAAATGGTCATGAGGGTCCAAAATTTGCCAACTGCAGTGTAAGAGGAAAAGTTCAGTCCTTTTGATACTCATGAATCTAATTTTTAATATTTGATATTGTTAACACTGCATTTAATTTTAAATAATTATTATTTCTTGATATCAAGAATCAACAGTCCTGTGCGTGTTTAGGTCTAATGCAGTATATCTTGTTTTCAGAGTGTAGGGTTTAACTATCTTGAGACTTCTGCTTTAATATCTAAATTTTCAGATGGATTGAATCTGGATTTGTATTAATTTTCACTTCAGATTTGTATTACATGAAGGATCAACTAGCCCTTTTCCTTTATAATTTATAATTTCTTTCACATGAAACTGCCTCTAATTTTTTCTCCGCAGTGTAACTTATCAATGATTTTCATTAGTAATCACTAGAGCATAAAGCTTATAGAGATGGGCTCTCTATCCTGTTTTGCCATAAATCACTACTTTATGTCCAAAAGGAACTTTTGTGCTCTTCTAGTATATTGAACCAGTGGCAAAGACTGACAATCTCAGAGTTGCTTAAAGAAAGGAGACAGTGAACCACTGCCACGGGATAAGGCACTGTGGGACAGGGTTGGGGTGGGCTCTTGCATGAACAAATTGGAGCAATCAGTTGCCCTGACACTGGGCGTAGAGCTGAGCACCTTTGAATCTCACACTGCCCCAGGCAGATGTGCTGCTCTCTTGTGCTATTCAGCTCCAACTAAAATGTCCTTGAGGAGCACACTGGAGCAGAGGCTGCTTGGGCCTTCTAGCTGCTCTAGGTCCCATCTGGTCTCTAAATTTCACCTAAATGTTCACTTTGAAGAAAACAACTTTTGTCTTTCATTCTGATAACTGCAAAAGAGAAAAAAATGGCTTGAGGTTTGCAGTACGGATGGATTTTCAGGTAGAGGCCCAGAGCAAATACTTACCATTTTTGATTTATCATGATGTTTCATTCTGCATGTACAAAACTTAAAAAATCCAGACATATTACAAGCATCACACAAAGATTAGTTGTTCATACCAGCAGCATTTTAATCATTATCATACACATTTGTACTGTCAGTATTTTGAAGTACATGACAGACCTCTTCTGAATTGAATAATGCATCTTACAAGCTACAAATCTTTCTTTGCATGGAATCTACAGCCTTCTATATACTATGGAAGAACTTTAACACTGAACTACATCCTCAGCCTGTTTTTTTTTTTTTTTAATTTTGAAACAGAGCCCTTGCCCTCCTGCCCACAGTGCTAATCCCTCTGAGATCAATGTGAATTACCTGACCATCAAGATGGTAACAGTGATGGTAGGCAAAGTTGGTAACAGTGATGGTAGGCAAAGGAGGGTAGAAGAAGATTAAGATATATATATATATAATATATTATATTTATATATAAACATATATAAATTATGTTATAATTTATTCATTTGATAACATATTCTTATTTTCAGTAGTCACATCCCAAGAATGTTTAGTAAAAATACTGTGAACTATGGCTTTCACAATCCTTGTAACTAAAGGTCAATTTGAAATACTGATGTTTTAAGAAATGTCCAAATGTCAGGCATATTCATTCTGCTTGTTGCTTGTTGACAGTTGCCTCTAACTGTGAGGGTTCAAAAGGAGAGACAGGTATTCATATGTCTTTTCCTGTTCCTGGAGCAATTCCCTCCTAGCTGTGCTGACTTCCATGAAATTTCAAGAGAAAGTGCAATTCACGGTCTGTTTTTAAATCTTTTAAAGACTAGCAAACATATGTACAAATAAAATCATAAAGTGATTGTACAAATCCAGCCAGATGTTAGCCTCAGAAAAAGCCTGACAAGATTTGTATATTTTGTGACAAGATGACAGTTTCTCCTCATAAAATTTTCTACCTCTGTTATCTAACATGTTAACTTTTCACTTATTTCTGTAATAGAAGAATTATACTTGACTAATACATTGCCAAGTAAAATGAGAAAAATTGATATATGAATTGATTTCATAAAAATTAGAGAATATATAAGCAGTTACAAAAATACAGGCTACTGTAATTATACTGAATATTAAGTACTCAATATGCAATATCATTATTTTTATAATTTTAGAAAACTTAGTAAAATGTAATTATGATTGTAGTTTTAAAAAATCAGCTTTCCCTTTGTGTAATATTAACATCTTTAAGGAAAAATGTCCTAACTATGATAAACATAACTTTCATCTTCTTGAGTAGCATACAGTGAATTTTAAGGGAATTTCTATTTTAGAAAATTATCGTGTAATCTTAATGCTATTATAGCAAAATGCTAGAATAACTCGTTTAAAAATGCAAAGATTTTATTGTTTTGTGGCTGACAAAACACAAAACACGAGGATTAAGTTCATGACCAAGAAATCTTGTGCTTCTGGAGTTGGGCTCACCAGCACATTCTGGCAGATGGAAATTGGTGGAGCAAAAACAATTTCCCCACTGAGGCTGGGAATTGAAACAAAGAGGGAGAGAAAGATGCAGGACAAAGAGAACGAGAAGGAAAAACCCCAACTCCCTCAGGGGTCCACCACCTGAAGACTCAGAGGAAGAACATTTTTAACACATGGGTCATTAGAGGACATTTCAAGTCTAAAGTGTAATGGTGCTATAGTCCAATTAAGTGTTGGCTAAGTTTATAGCTAATCATCTTTCATATATTCAATTATACCTTTACATTTTCACTCTGTTGAAAGAAGCACAACAAGGAGGAAATTTCTGCTACTTAACAAGGCAGAACTATTGTTTAGAAGTGAAATTATTAAACTTTAGCTGAAATAATTGTCAGACTACATTCAAATTTTTATTATTTTTATTCATCAAAAATCCGTCTTTCAAAAATGGCATTAGCATGTGAATAGCTAGGTTATTTTTTGTAAGATTTTAACAAAAATCAAAGATGTTTGAACAGATTGTATTCCCTTGCTCTACCAGCTTTTACAAGGAAGCTACTGAAGGAACGGTTTACCCTCCTTGTGCTAAGGTAAGAACAGTCATGCTGCTCACTGCTCTAACTCAGACTCCATGTCAAGAACTAGTTATGCTGACAGTGTGACATAAGATTTGATCATGTCCTGACAATTCTAGAGAAGTCTATCTAAATTGATGCTAATAGCATCCAGTGATTGTTGCAATTATTAACAATGATGTCTTTTCTAATCAGTTTCTATGTAGTAATATATTACTCCTTTCTCTCTAGCAAAATTATAAAAAAAACAACAATTTTTCTGAAGTCTCTTATTATTCATATACTTTGTATGTAGCATCATGTGATGCATTAAATGGAGAATGAAAACCAGAGTAGACATTGAGAACATTAGGACATTGCTTTATTTTTAGATCTAAAGTGAACAAAAAAATAGTAAGACAAAAGATAAAGTGTTACTGACACACACTACTGATGGAATGTGAGTTAATTAATAAAAGTAGTAAGGGATCACTCAGTAAAGTTAAAATACACCTACCATGTGATATGGCAATCCTACTACTGAATATACATCTACAGGAAATGAAGTCAGCATCTTGAAGTTATATCTGTATGCCCTTGATTTTTAATTTCTTTTATTTTTTAATTTTTTCTCATTATTAACTTTAGTGAAGATCAATAATTATATAGATATTAAAAATCATAGACAAATATTGAAATGTGAAAATATAAGATGTAGACAGAGTGAATTTTA
>NW_004524876.1:1428395-1447797 GCF_000260255.1 Octodon degus
TTATAATTAGAATTCTCAAAGTAGAAAGGGGTAGGCAAAAAATATTCAAAGATTTAAAATTTCTGAATTTGGTTGAAATCATAGTACCACATTTCCAAGTAAAATGAAGCTTTTCACAAGAAATATGAATAAAATCATACCAAGATACATAAGAATGAAACTGTCCAAAACCAATTGTAAAAAAATTAATAAAGCATATACATAGAAAAAAATCAAGTATGGAAGAACAAAATTCAATAACATTTTATTCCACATTAGAAAAAAAGAGCAAGTGGGTAAGAAACTACACTAATTAACTCAAAGGACTGAAAAAATAACTGTCCTTATTTAATTTTGTACTTGCAAATATACCTCTGAAAACTAAAAGTAAAATATTTTTCAGTTATACAAACTCAAAATATTCTAATACCTCCAGATGTAGCGAAAAGAAAATAACAAAGACCATATTCCAGAAGGTAAGAGAAGTTGGTGTATGGTCCTGGATAAAGAATAAAGAGCTGCCAAAATGGTAATTATGCAGGACTATGTAAAATATGTTTATATTAGAGGAACCCATTTAAAAGGTAATTGAAGGGCCAGGGAGGTACCTCAGTAGAATAAGCATTTGCTAGCAAGCACAAGGGCCTGAGTTCAATCCCTGGGTCTACAAAAAATTAATAAAATAAATAAAAATATTGTCATTAAAGATTTTCACAAAACAATATCAAACTTATGTCAGGTTTTATACATATTTTTTCATGTGTGTGTGTTTGTGTGTGTGTAAAAGACAAAGAAAAACTAATATGGAAAATGGAAAAACAATGTTTAAAGTTTCTAATACTTGGGGAAAATATCATACTATGCCTTATAAGTAGATTGTAAGTCAAAGAAGCAGCATAATCATAAAAAATAAAATTAAACAATCAGAAAATTTATTAAGAACTAATTAATTCAAATTTAAATTAAATATTTCAAAACAATATTCCAAAATTAAAATTAATTGTGATTACAACTAAGAGGCCAGAATGTTGTGTATCATACACCCAAGTTTTTAAGAGCATTATCCACAATAAGATATAGAATCAACAGCAGTATGTATGAAGGGATTGATGAAAAAATGTGATACATACACATAATACTAATTGGACATACAAATATTAGTTTCTTAATAAATACTGAACTTGAGAAGTAATTTCCAAGGCATTTAAAACAAAATAATTATTTCTGTTAGACTAATATGCTAACTATATTATGGAAATGTAAAAGCTTTAATCACTTTTTTTAGCAATCTGTAAAATAATTTTTACTGTGTATTTATCATTTCATCTTTCATTTCCTTTATCTCAGAGTGTGTATGCAGATCAAAGACATTAAAAAATATTTAATGTTACTTTATTAAGTTTGATTTTAGAGGTAAATGTGAGGCTTTTGTATTCTATGTAATATTGTTATTTAAGGGATATTATGTCCCATTACTTCATCAAGTTATATTTTGAAAGAATTGCCTGAATTCTCAAACTTATTCAAGTGCTTGTTCTTAGCAACGATGTTGTAGTAAGAGACTGTTTAAAGTATGAAACAAAAATTCAGAGAATAAAACTCATTGATATGTTAATTTCATTGTTATGAACAAGTATTTTAATTCAATACACATCTGTCTTATTGCCTACTCAATTTATATGACCGAAATACCTGCTTTCCTAACTTGATTTTTTTCCTGTGAAGGAAGTGGTACATTATTATGCCAACTGATTTTTTAATATCTATCAGATGCCATTTTAAGCTTTAAAAAGGATTAGCATAAGCAAATTCATAAGCCTGGTTATTACTGGTTCTATTCAAATAGAAAATTAAGAAGGAGGAAGTAAGTAAGAGAAAGTGCTTTGTCTTCATTCTTATTAAAAGAATTTGTGCAGAGTTTAAGGCATATTTGCCTTTATGGAAAGCTATACTTTTATCAGAAACTATTAATTTTCAAATTTGTTGAGTGTTTGTATCTCTGTTTCCTGAAGATTTCTCAATGAAGTTATTTAATTGACACAAAAGAAGAATTAATCAAGATTTTTTTTTAACCTGGTAAAGGTTTATTCTTTCTGCAATTAAGTTTGAAGAAGGGGCCTAAGTAATTTAATAAAATCATGGATAGTGTCTCCTCCTGACAGCCTTTATGTAATAAGACAGCGCCAAGAAAAGTGACTGTCATATAAAAAGTATCTCATAAATATGGGCTCATTCATATTCTTTTCTTTTCCCATAAGGCACAAACTGAAAATACCTTTCCTGTCGCAGCATAATTGTTATGGAGTTTTGTAAAATTTACCTACCTCAAGACAATGAATGCAGGGAGTGTTGGGATTTATATTTGCCTGCAGAATGGCAGTTGACAGGAAAATTACTATCATTACATTAAAAGTGTACAATCCTAAGTAGCATGTGCAGCTATCATAATGTTTTGCTTTACTCCACAATATAACTCTATCTAACTATATTTTCATGTAGATTTTCAAATATAAAATATAATGAGAAATATACACATAGAATGAACTGCAAGATTTGCCCCAAGGTTTCCTTAGGCTATTTTAAATTGCATAACACCTCATCACCAATGGGCTCAATCCCAGACAGAAGACAGACAAAGGGCACATTCCTGAAGCTGTAAAAAATAACAGGTTCAAAATACTGTTATCAAAATTTGAGTCATGCTTGAAACAACAAGGAATAGAAATGTAGCATGCAAGACCCTCCCTTTTTCTTTCAGTTGGTTAGAAATTGGATTTGCCTTGTAGTCTTTTGATAACTACATTTTGTGCAAATGGAATATGTTCTAATTTTGCATTTAGCTTAGCACAGTGAGTTGCAACATTAAAAGGCATGGCCTGATCTCCTTTTAACAATGTTGACTTTTATCAAAATATCCTAATCAGATTTAGTCTCTTATATGACATACAAGCAAAGGAGCTTTTTCACCTATTTCATAATCATTTCATACTTGTTTAGTGTGATCCCCTTTCCTACTTTCTTCTGAATGCATTTCACTTGAAAATAATTTGGAAATGAATTCCTGAGATCATTAGCTACAATAGACACAAGGAAAATAAAGTGAATGTTGTGATTCTTTGACCCTGCTGTGACAGGTAAATCTCCTTGATAGCCAAGATCTTTGTGTTCAAGATGAGATATGCATTCATCCCAGTATATACAAATTTCAACATTCATCATGAATTTTTGCAAAGGGATCTTCTTGATTTTATAACTATCAATTTTTTAAAAAAATCAGAGAACATAAAAGGCTTATTTTATAATTTGCAATTGATTGGACTTTAGAAGCTGTATAACTCAAAAGTGCTGTGTGTTCACATACCTATCTATGATATGGGTAGATAAGGAGGCCCAGTAATATGTACTTTGTCAGACCTATTGAGATTTAAAGGTATTTAATAAACATTGTGCTGATTATTACAAATCACTTACATGAAAAGTATTAAGGAATAAATAGTTAATTTGCTTTTTGGATCTTAAATACTCAGAAGAATGAGAGACATTTGCATTTTAGGCATCCATTAAGCTTCAAATGTAGCACAATGACATCGGGGAAGAGATTTCAAATGTGCCTCCACACGCAGGGCATCTGGCACGAGTGTGCGTGTCATTTCTCACTGTCAGAGCAATGGTGACACTGGGGCAGAATCCATTCCTTTGTATCTGAGCTGTGAGTGTTTGATCAGATTTTTTTTGCTTTCCACTTTCACAGGAGAAGAAGTAAAGACAGTTAATTGAGGTGACATGACATGGAGTCATTTGGGCTTTGCAATGTGGCATCATGCATGCAGAGGGCAAAGTAAAAACTGAATTGAAGAGAGTGGTGGAGTTGAATGACGGGGAAGTGAGTAAATTAAGGAGATGTAAGAAATCAATACTTTTGAGATATTAATACATCACAAAAATGGTATCATAGTTGTAACCCAGAGCAAGAATTCATTTAGTAAAAGTTTTACTGAATTAATTTAAAAGCAGAAATACAGTACCATGAATCAAAAATGCATTTTCAAAGAAATTGCTACAATTAAGTTGTGCAAAGAAAAAAGAAAGCAAAATTAAATGTAAGCCTTCTTTTTTATTTATTTTCAATAAAACATATTTTTATAACTCATGAATGCAAGTATTTCTAGTGTCTCATGACATTTAATAAAGTCTACTGAATTCTAATACAAAGCCATATGTGTTTTAAGTGTTTGTAACTAATTTTCAGTCTTATTCTTTTCCTATGGCATTTTATGTTTATGCATTCTAGACCATGGACTTGATAATATCTACAAGAACTTACTTTTGCAATTGTAATTATCATCATATCTTCTGTCTATTTTTAGAAGAATAGCAGAGTTTTTCTAGCACTTGGAGAACATGTTCTTTGTAAACAGAGACCTGAAGTCTAATTCTGTCAAATAGGAGAATCTAGGAGCTCACCAAAGAGGTGACAGTATATGATGCAGCTCAAGATTCTAGAAGAAAGTGTGCTTCAGAGGTACAAGAAGGACACAGGATAGTGATGGAAAAAATTGGCAGACAACAGGATGAAAAGAAAATCCATGATCTAAGAGTCGGTGTGTAGTATGTCTGATCATAATCATCTTAAAAATGTTCCAAGAGACAAGTATTTGTGATTTGTGTACTGTAAACTTTATTCTATCTTTGGGCCTTCAAGATTTAAACTTGAATACTCCTCATTAGAAATGCACCAGCAGGTCCAGTGGGACTGAGAAGCACATGGAAACCTCTACCTTTACAGTGGAGCCTGGGAAGCAATTTTCTAGAGTCACAAACACATGCTAAACCTCACCTTTAGTCAGTGAGTCATTGCAAAGACTGACACTGGCTTTCATCACAGTAGAAAGCGAAGGATATTAATGTTCAACTCTCACCCCATTGTTTCTTCAAGGGAATTTGTCAGAACTTTGACAGGAGGAAATGAAAAATTCAAAGTATACTAATTTTTATAAGACCTTGAAAGCATGAAGAAATACTATGTCATGTTCTATGCCATCTCACATATAACACAAGGAAGTAAAATTATTTGCATCCTTGTGAGGATTCTATTGAAATGCATTGGAAGATGAAATAGCAAGGCAGGATGTCACCCATGAATCAGTTATCATGGAGGAACTAAAACTACCCTGACTCCAATAGGGAGTTGAGTGCATCTCAATACTAACTAGGAAAAAGCAAGGTCAAACAAAAAAGCATGTCAGAATTCACACCAGATAGAGAACAGTGTGAGAATGAGTCAGACAGCTATCAAACTGTGGAGTATCCACATCCTGAACATTTCCCCCAGAATAATATTTGATTCTAGTACACATTGTGGTTTGCAGGGCTCCCTACAGTACTCTCCTGAGGGAAAGAAATCCAACTTCATGAAATCTGACCTTCTACTATTCCACTATTTAATGTCCTTGAAAGATAAAAAAATTGAGAGATGGGGCCTACAGTAGTATTTTCCAAGGAGAGAAGAGGAAGAGGGGTGCAATGATAAAATTAGAAGTTGTGTGTAAAATTAGAGAAATCTCAGCTAAATTAGTGAAGTATTTTGATATTATTTTCCTGGTGATGGTCTTGTGCTATCTTCAGCAAGACATCACATTTAAGGAAATCTGGGTCAGTAGTGTAGACCTTGCATTCTTTCTTTTTTTTTTATTTTTTCACTTCTTTGCAGAACTCTGTGTTGCTACATTTTTCTTAATTTATTAATGAGCACAAAATTGTACTAAAACTGAAAAATTACAAATGACACAGAATTTCACTAAACAAAATAGTATGAATTTCAACAGTATTTGTTATATTATATTGCATAGTGCTGTCTTCAAATTATTTGTTCATATTACCAGATATATGCATGCAAAATTGGAAGAAGAATGAAAAACATGTAAATATAAGAAATCAAGAAGAGAAAAATAAGGAAAAAATAAAAACAGAAAACAAATTAAGCATTGTATTCTTTCCATAGACTTGCAAAAATCCACAGTACAGTTATGCAAAGCATCTTTCTTACACACATAGATATATCTCATTTCCCCATTCCCTCTCTTGTCCCTTTGCTTATTTCAGTAATTCTTCCATTTTGAACAGGTCCTTTACTTTTTCCCAGTATCTATTATACCCTTCATATGTTATTTTCTTTCAGGTTCTTACACTAAGGAGAAAATATGATTTTTGCATGTGCCATTCATTCCAATTAAAAGTATGGTCTCTAGGTGCATCTATCTATCAATAAAAGCCTCAAATCTATCCTTTTTTAGAGCTAAATAATGATCCATTGTGCAAAAATACTACATCTTCTTTATCCATTCCTCAGTTGATGGATATAAAAAAACCAGGTCCCCAAAATTCAAGACGCAATCCAAAAATGGGCATCTGGGATGAATATACACTTCTTAGAGGAAGAAATACAAATGACAAGTACATACATGAAAAAGTTCAACATTTTTGGTCATTCAAGAAGTGAGAATTAAAACAATACTGAGACTCCATCTCACCTCAGAAAGAATAGGTATTAACAGGAAGTTAACCATTAACAAATGCTAGGAAGGCTACAAAAAAAAAAAAAAAAAAAAAAAGGAGCTCTACTGTTGGGAGTGCAGACAGGTACAACCGCTATGGAAATCAGTGGGGAGATTTCTCAAAAAGCTAGGATTGGATGTCCCATTCAATCCAGCTATCTCTCTCCTGGGTACTTTTTCAGAAGAAGTGAAAACATCATACCATTGTGATTTATGTGTACCCATTTTAGAGCAGTACAATTTATCATAGCTAAATCTTGGACACAACTCAAATGCTCATCAACTGAGTAATTGTATTACTTCTTAAATTGCACATTCATCTACAATTATTCCAAAATTATCATAAAAGAAGAGTTCTCAGAAGGCCACGTCAATGCAGTTGAATGTGAAAATATAAAAAATAATACAAACAATAACATTATAAATAACACAAGTGAAATCATCAGGGCAGTCAGTAGAAAATGTTAAGTTCCTAAATTGATTACATAGACAGCACTGTTGTTGTCTTTTGGGTTGTGTGTGTGCATGTGTGCGTATGTTTGTGTATGTGTGTGTTGGTGATGAAATCAAGATTTCACTCATCTAATGAAGTGCTCTACTTGTGAGGCATTGTTATGTCTTGATATGAATTTGAAATCTTTCATAAATTTAAGTCTAAATTTGAAGAAAAATATAAATCATCTTGAACTTCAGGGAAAATGAACTTGCCCATGTGTTTATGCATTTACTTTGTTTTTGTTTTGAAGAATCCCCTAAATCCTTTACATAGCTGTATACTTTCCTTAAATTTGGGAAGACACCTCAAATATCTTGTAAGTTAGAAAGAAGTGTCACTCCACCGTGTTGAAAACTAAATGTTTTGATGAAGATTGACGACCACTGATACCATATATTATTACTACATAATTGGTCTTAATAATTATTATAGGTAAAAATTTAGAATTATACTTTTCCAAATGTGCAAATGAAAATTTGTTTTGATGATCCCTTCATATTAATGACTATTATTACCTACAAAAACTTAAAATTGACTAAGCTGCCATATTGAAAGATTCATTTGGATAACAGAATTATGTGCATGTTACATCAGATTAATCTGCATTTTCAAAATGTGTGATCTTGCTTTACTCCAGCATTAGCCCTCCTTCCAGCACTCATACAGCTTTTGTCTGAACATTCTGCCATTGTATATCTTCTGTTCTAGCTAACTGCTGTGTAATTTATCACATTTCTAATTGAAGATTTAGTCTATATTTACTCTCAAAAATGCTATCTTATTTACCTCAAAACACTATTTTATATTCTTTTTATTGCCATGTGAATGCATTAATGCAGAAAAACAAAAATAGTATTATACAAACTTTGAAAACTTTCAAAATATCATTAACATATAGAATCTTAATATTTGTTCAAAATCAATTACTTATAAGGCTATAAACAACTAAATCATAGGTTTTTAACTTGTAAAAGGGAATAAAAACACTTTGTAAAAAGTTCCTGGCACACATGATAGACAGGCCATATTGCAATTAAGTTGTAAAATGTGACAAGGTGATTTTATTGAAAATTACTTAAGTCCATTTGATTATTTTTATTTTTCCTCTATCTCATTGTTTAAGTTACCTTAACATGCAAACTGTATATGTACATATATGCAATGCATGTAATAGGTCAATCATTAAGATTTTTCTAGGAATAAAAGATAATTTTATAATTAGAAACAATAGCAATATTTATTAAATAATTTAAAATATTTGTCTTCTAGGATGAGGGAGATAGCTCTGCAGTCTAAGTGCCTGCCTGCAAAGCTCAAGGATCAGATTTGATCCCTAGTATGGTTTTCCACGCTTTCCCCAGAGCCAGAGTGCCATGCCAACCACCCAAACTAGGCATGGTGGTGCACACCTGTAATCCCAGCTCTAGGGAGAGTGCAAATGGAGCAATACCATGAGTCTGAGCTGTGTAGCCAGACCCTGTACCAAATTAATAAACAAATAAATCTTCAAAAATCAAAAATTTGTCTTCCAAAAGACAAAGATGTTATCAGATGTCTATTATTTCTTATTTTGAAGGCAGATAATAATAATTTCCATGAAAAACAGTAAAAATGTAATAAAATGACGACTTATAATTTAAAACATAATTGCTCAAAATTTGAACAAATTATTGATCAAGTATAACAATGAAAGATAGCAGCATATTCTGTTAAAGACAATGGATTATTATAAATTCTATTTTATGATATGCATACTATAATATATTCAGATTTAAGGCATATGACAAAGTTCATGCTCATTAAATCACCTTAAAGTAGTAAACAATTTATATTACATTAATTAATATGAGACTAATGTATTGTCACACAAATCAAGTTTATTACTATAAACATAGAAAGATTATGAACCCATCAAAACCAAGCTTCTAGTTCAGGTAAATTAATCTATACTAAAACAATAGAATTTATTTCTATAGCACCAAATACAAATACCCCATATTTAAATCAATAAAACAATAATACTGTAAATCATACTCTTGTAATATTTTGTTACTTTTTACTAAATAAAAATATGCATTGAAAATTTATCATCACAATAGTGCAAACCATCATTGGATGTTCATGTTATGAGTGTTGCCAGTCATTTTACAAAAGCATTCTAAGTACATTCTTCCTCTTGTCAAATATTGGATTTTTAGGTAAATTTTTATAATAATTTGTGGCCACATTTTCATCTCAGTGTTCTGCATCTTGTGTCACAGTGTGATAGGCCTCCTCACAGCAAATCCTGATAAAGAAAAGTAATGTCAGGATGAGGCAGATTCAATTTCTGGTCTTGAAATTGCTTAAATTGCAATATTTCTCTTTAATATAATTTGGAATTTTATTCTCTGTTCCTACCACTAACATAGGATGAATCAAGTCCCATACTTATTCAGATCGATATTTTCCAAAACAGATTGTATTTAAAGCAGATGTGAATTCAGACTAAATTTCTTTGCTTTTTCCTAAGAAGCTGAGTTTATATGATATAAAGGGAAATAATCAAAGGAAAGTCCAGAAAATCAATATATTTAACACATCACACTATTTCCGTGATGTAATTGCCACTAAATCCATTCATCTTTTTATGTCAGAAAAGATTATTTTGTGTAAAAAACTATTGCAGTAATTGAAATGAAATTGAAAGTATGACCCATAATTTAGGATGCTCCATGCCACAGACACTCCAGTTATGAATTCAAGAGTCAGTTAATGAGATTTTTAAACCACCTCTGCCTCATGTGACATTGTAAATGACGTTCACTGAAAACTATGAGAACAATAAAAAGTGGAGGAAGTAGGTGCCCAGCTCTGTGAGGAATCACGGCTGGTTTCAGCCGTGTGGGAAATCTGGATGACACAAACCATTTCTGTAGGTTGAGGGCTGCAACTACAAGACTTTTTGTTATGTTTTGTTTTTTTAGGGACGCTCTACAGGGTGTTCAGTTCAGGATCTTACTACTAGATCAGACTCATAGTGAGCCGCCTGTTTACAGCCTCCCAAGAACTGGGATTACAGGGGCGCCACCACACCCAGTCTCAATTACTGTCTCTGCATGCCCCGGGGGCAAGGCTGGCACAGCAGGCGTGAGGATTGAACCCCCGGTCCCTGCGCCTGCTTGCAGGGGCTTTAATCTGCTCAGCTTTTGGCCTGCCCTACAAGACTTTTAATAATGTCACTAAGTTTCCTATCATCCAAATACCTGGAAAAAATTATTTTCATGGTTATTTTACTTGAAATATTTTAGGAGAAGAACAAGAAATAAATCTGTTATACTCTGCCTTTAGGGAACAAAAGATAGAATAATCAAGGGACTAACTATACTGTCCCAAATATGCCACTTGAAATGCCATCTGAGATTCTATTTACAAAGTATGTGAAGAAAATTACAAACTATGTCAGATGTTGTCAGAAGTTGATGAGAGAAAATCAAGAGTAAACTTAATTGGATCCAAATCTCCACATTCTTATTCTGCTTAACAAAATAAAAGTGATGTTTTCAAGTGAGGGTAAGTGATCTTTTTATTTTAAATATTTTTAAGTTTCTGCTGTAAGCCATGTTCATTTCTAAGTACTGAAAAGAAATTCAATAAAACACAAAATTTAACTCGGGTTTTATACTTCAAAAGGCAGAAACATACAAGGTAGTAAGAAAAATATTAAAATAAATATTTTGATTGAAGAAAATTTTGAGGGATCAGAAAAGACAAGAGGGTCAAATCATAAATAGTGTAACAAGAACAGTCTTATTGAGGCAGCGACATTTGAAGAAGCAAAAGCAAGCTGGGTGGAAACATGGCCAGAGAGCAAAGAGCCGCTCTGGGGTCTCCAATGAGCCAGTTTAGGAGATGTGAAGGAAGTCAGAGGTATGGTGAAAAGACTAAGGAAGGCAGGAAATACATGGTGAGAACTTGTCTCAAATACATGGTGAGAACTTGTCTCAAAAAATAAAACTTACCAACAAACAAAATTCAATATTAACAAAAACAAAGATCTGAGATACACATGGGCACATAAACTGCCAAAACATTGACCTCTTGGGACAATAACTCTAGGTGAAGCTGGCCCCATCTCAAAGGACAGACTGCCATGAGACCACTATGCTGTGAGATGGCACCTAGGGCCAAACGACGTGTGTCATTTTCCTCAACTCCTAGCCTATAAAACTCAAACTTGAGCAAATGCCTTCCTTGGATGTCCAGAAAGGTAGAGTTTGGAAACTCCAGCCTCATCTGCAGCTGATGGCCCTTAAGTGAGAGACATCAGGAAATAACTGTCTAGTTGAGACTTGGTAACCCATAAAGCTGGGGAACACAAAGGGCGTATTTAAAACAACTAGGTTTTAGGGTCATTTGTTACACAGCAATAGATACTGAAGAGAATTGACCAATTTCTTTTAATTCAGTGACTATTCTTTGCCTCAAAATAGTGTTTTGTTTTCTCTAGCTTCTATTTTCCATGTCTAATTTAATTATTTGTACTTAATGATCTCCTGACTCTTTACTCTGTGTGCAACACTAGTTAGTACTCTGTTCTGTGTGGAGGATTATTCTGTCCCTTAATCCTGAGATTCTCTCCCCTCAAATAAATTCCTGATCTTACCACCTCTTCAACATAGACAGAGATTCTGCTCAGAACTCACAGAGCGTCTGGTGGAGATTTACTTTTGCTTTCATCATATTTGTGTCCATGATTTTTGTATATTCCAGAAGGACACTGTGTACATGAGTGTTTGTGTGTGTGTGTGCGTGTGTGTGTGTATATATATATATATATATATATATATATATATATCCATAATCACTAGCTCCTCTCATATGGAACTGTATCTCAATCTAAAACAATCATGTTGCAGTTAATTATATCTTAAATTCAGGATTTATACAAATTTCCTTCTTTATACATCCTGCCTCCCTCCTTTGTATTATTATTTCATAAATTAAAGTCCTAGATGTGTAAAGTTGATAAGTACAGGTAGTAAAAATCAGATAACCAAACAAAAACCACCAAGAACACACTTTTGCCCTCACTTTAATAATGCCTATCTAGTTGCTTTTATTTCTGTTCTTTGTTCTTCATATGGAGGGAAGGGCTGCTCTACAGTCCTTTCACTTCAAATCTCCATCTTCTTTAGTATTTCTTGATAACAAAATAACAGAAAAATAACAGTCTGACCTATCTAGTTAATGAAAATTGCAAATGTTCTGTAGGACCATTTATCTCTACTTGAGAGTAAGTTCTGTCCAGATTTGTATTTTCTTATCTGAAATTCTCGCCTGATGATAAAAAAAAATGAAAAGCATACATACCTTTGCATAATAAGATCATTTTTGCCTTGAATTATAAAATGAAAGTCCACCTCACCTGAATTTCTCCTTAATGAACTTCACAATAGTTCTGAATCTTAAACGTCATTTTTCTTTCACCTTTTTACACTTCTCCTTTTACTTAAGTATTAGTCTAAACTAAGTTTTATTTCTTAAACACTTCTTGATGCATATCTGATATCACAGGAAATATTAAAAAGACAGATTTTGGAGGTAAAAGCTCAACAAATGAAATTATTCTTTTGGAAAGGTTGAGTAAAAGTTAACAACAGGAAAAAAAATGAAATGTGAAGTTGAAAATTGTGTAAGAAAAATGAACCAATCAGTAGCACAGACAGGATAAAAGCAAATTATAAAATAGTAAAATAAAATGTTGTGGAAAATAAATCCTATAATATTCTGAAATATTCATTACCCCATATTGTATATTTATATTTATACTTTACCTGAAATTATCTTATGAAGTTTGATGTAGTTAAGGTTTATTTAATTATTCAATGTATGCACAACTGGTATAGAACTTTTTATTTCAAATTCACTGTTATAATTATCAATTTGTGACTAATCTCATATTTTTCACAACTCATAATTCAATCCAGGAAGTCACAGTGAGCTACATCCTGAGCTCTTCACAGGTTTATTCAATTCTGAGAGAGGACCTCACTACATTGTCTATTCTAGTTTTACCTTTCAATCTTCCTAACTTAGTCTCCTAGATGCTGAGATTGTAAGTGTATACCACCATGCCTAGATTCAACAAGTTTTTATGTTTATTTATTTATTATTTGTATGTTTAAGTATTTAGTACAAGGTCAACAGGATCTCACTACACAGATTGGACTCGTAATGATCCTTCTGTTTTCATCCTCCCAAGCGCTGAGATTTAGGCTTGCAACACTATGCCCAGCCTCAATCCTAGTCTCAGCTCACCCTGACGGTGGGGCTGGCATACAGAATTAAGCCCAGTCCCTGAACGTGCCTGGCTATCCCTAACTTTTTAATTTTAAAGCAAAATAAAAAATAAAAATAATATAAAATTTCAAAACAATATGATAGGAAGTTAACAGTGATTATTATCCTGCATATTGTCTTCAGAGTAGTTGCTTCAAAGAAGATATAGGCATGAAAAATTGATCAAACAATATATGTGCTAACTATTCCTTTCAATGAACTAATAGAAATAAGTAGTAGGATTTTCTTAACTTATATCTATATCTATGTCTAAATCTATAGATATATCTATCGATATATATCTAGATCTATATAGGTTTAGATAGATAGATTTAATTTTTTTTTCTGTTCTTTCTTTACTCCTTTCCCCATCTCATTTATTCTTTTCATTTGAGAAGTTTCTTTACCTTTCACAGTATTTATTTTGTCTTCAGAATCTTACTGAATCTTTTAGTTTATTAAATTACAGAGGAAAAATGATGGTTACTCATGTGAATCTGATTTTTTTTTTTATTTTATGAATGCGGTCTATAGTTGCACCTATTAGCCTGTAAAAGCCTCGAGTTTATCATTCATTATATTTGAGTAGCACTCACTGTGTACAAATACCACATTTTTCAAGCCATTCCTCAGTTGATGGGCATTTTGTTCCAAGATTTAGTTATTACAAATTGTGCTACTAAAAACGGGTACACATATCACTGTGGTATGATGGTTTTAGGTCTTCTGGGAAAATAACTAAAAGGGGAATGACTTGCTCAAATGGGACTGTAATTCTAGTTCCTTGAGGCTTCTCCACAGAGTTTCAAAGTAGTTATACCAGTCTACATTCCCTACAAAAGTGGAGAAAGGTTCTTTCTTTTCCTACAGGCACACCAACATCTTCTATAGAATGATATTTTGGATGATAGTCATTCTTTCTGGATTGAAATGGAATCTCAATGTTCTTTCAATTACATTTGTCAAATGACCAATGATGTCGAATATTTTTAAATATACATAATTGCCATTTATTTGTATTTTTTCATCTGAGAAGTTGTCTTCATCTCAGATGCCCACTTTTGTACCATTTTGATTTTTTCAATTTTTCATATGTCCTTTGTCTGCGGGACAGTTGACTTATTTTTTTCCCAATTTGTGGGTTTTCTTTTGGTCCTGTTGATGATTTCTTTTGTTATATAAAACTTTTTAATAAGATGAGATTCTAATTTTTGACTCTTTGAAGTATTTCCCATGAGATTGATTTGTGTTCATACACTCTCTGCTCCTGAGTTTTCAAGATTTCTACCTTTTTTCTCTTCCTGTATAGTTAGTGTTTTTGCTATAATATTTAGATATTTGTTATGGTTTGTGTCTAGGTGTCCCCCCAAAGCATCATGCAGTTTTGGAGGGGTGTCTGGAGTTTGTGATTGATCACTGTGGATGTGGCTGCTTCACCTACCCTGGGGCAGGTAATTTTCATTACAATGTAAGGTGGGAAGAGAAGCTGCTTGAGCTGCTGCTTGAGCTGCTGCTACCCCTCCCTTGTGCTCTTGTTCTTTGCCTCTGCCAGGAAAGGTTGCCCTCTGCCATGTGCTGCTCTGCCTTGGAGCCAGCTGAGTATGGGCTGAAACCTCCAGTAACTGTGAGCTAAATAAACCTTTCCTTCCTTCATTTTGAGTATCGGGTATTTCTCCCAGCAACGATAGAACAGTAACTAAGACAATGTTTGCCCCATTACATGCATGATGCCAGACATGGGTCTAGGTTTAGCGTCTGGCATATGGAAATCCAGTTTTTTCAACACCATTTATTAAGGATGCTATCTTTCTTCCAGTGAACGTGTTTGTTACTTTTTGCAAAGGTAAAATGGCTGAGTATGTTTATAGTTGTGCTTACACCTTCAAATCAATTCCACTGGTTCCCAGATCTGATCTTTTGCCAGTACCATGCTGATTTTATCACAGTTGTTTTGTAGTATAATTTCAAGTCATGGATTCTGGTGCTTCCTACTTTGTCTTTGTTGTCCAGGATTTCCTTTGCTATTCTAGTTTTCTTCTGGTTCCTGACGAATTTTAGGAATGTCTTCTGTAGATCTTCCTTTTTCTCAGATGGTCCCAGATATTTACAGTGTACCACTACCATATTAAAGGAAATCCTAAAAATGAATTATGGCAAATGATTGATTTCCTTAACTCTATTTTGATAAGAATATTTTCATTGAGATATATCCTCTTAACAAATGAAGTGCACAAAAGAATATTATTAACCGTAGGTTGAATGTTATACAGTGGATCACTAGAAACTGTGGAATTTCTTGAATGGTCTTCAAGACTTAGAAACCACCACAGTAGTGTTACTCTGCATTATTTTGGTTCCTCATGGAAAGGAAATCATGTTTGTCTTCCTGTGGTTGACTGGCTTCATGTAGCAGTACCCTCATGATCTGTCCCTGATTTTCACATTGTAGAGTTTCTTTCTATATAGATATAGAGAGATATATATTATATCTACTTTATACATTCACCTGTAAATAGGCACTTACTATTTAACCTAAGTCAATAAATTATCATTCTCTCCAATGATTTTGATTAGGTTTCAGTCATTTGTTTTAAAAGGCACATGACTTCAATAACCAATGCTGAATTAATAATTTTGTCCAATCTAACTGATACTAGAGATTGATTCCTGCGAGCTATTGGAAAAGGGAAAGCAGTGGTGTTAAAGACATAGAATTCTACTACTGTGATTTTCCATCTCACAACCCTGGAGCCAGTCACTTTTCCCTATGCCTTTTAAAAATAATCCAGTCCAAAATCAGCACAAAAAGAAAGCTTTTGTATATTTCTACAAAAGACATTGACCTGTACTTTACCTATCTTGAATGATAAATATGACCTTTTTTTTCTTTTTGTCTTCTGTGTGTGTGTGTGTGTGTGTGTGTGTGTGTGTGTGTGTGGTACTGAAGACCAAACTGGGGACCTTGAGCTCACCAAGCAAGTGATTATGCTGCTAAGCTATATTCCTTGCCCCATGACAAGTTTTTAATATATTTAAAATTGTGTTACTTTGTTTGTGAAAATGACATAAGATTTTCTACCTTAGATGTCCTCAGGATTAAATGATGCATTAAATGATTATTGAAATATATGCAAATAGTTAATTCAAAATTAATGATTGCTAATATTTTGAGTACTGTTATTAATGCTATTATTTGTGAATCAGAAATTTTCTTTTATAACATGGATTTGATTTTAAAAACTTTTTTAAAGGAGGCAATTCTTTATGATAGTTATTACTTCTGGAATAAGATGTCATCTCAGGATTGGTTTGATCCAAAGTTCACTGATATTCACAGATATTGCACAGTATTTTAATTCATGCATAGGTCTATTGTGCTGCTGCCAAAAAGTGTATATTCATTTCAGTTGCCCATTTTTTTAGTCTTTTATATTTTTGGTATTTAAATTTTTAAAATTCCTTATGTATTCTAAAATGTATATCAGTAGATGATAGCAAATATTTGAAGGGCTGAAAGAAAATTGAAAATTGTTACGTTGTTGGTGGGAATGTATACTCATACAACCATTATGGGTATCAATATGAAGATTCCTCCAAATTCTACATATGAGAATTCATTTAATAGCTATTTTCTTTTTACAGGGAATCTTTCTGAAGGAGTTAAAGACATTGCATCACAATAATGCATGCATAACCAGCAGTTTCTATGTTCATCAACAAATGAATAAACAAAGAAACTATGGTATTTAGTTCTATTCTGTCATAAAGAAGGATAAACTTGAATAATTCATAAGAAAATTAATGAACTTTGGGACCATAATGTTAAGTGAAATAAAGCAGACACATTCTGATGATCAAATGATTTCTCCTACACAAAACACAAAATATCAATAAAGAGAAAGATAAAGATCCCCAAAAGGAAACAAGGTGATTGACATTTTGCAGAAGGGATGGGCTAGAACAAAGCGGAGAGGGATGGAAGGAACAGAAAGGAGGGGAAGGGGAAGAAAAGATAATCAGGATGCATTATGCATTTGTGCTACCAACTCCTCACAAAGAATGTAATCATTATGTACTAATAAAATATACTCTCGGAGGCTAAAATAGCAAGATCACAAAGTCAAGCCCCAACTAGGCAAGCTAATATGACCATGTATCAACATTTAAAAAGAAGAAAACATGGAGATTGACCTCATTGTGAAGGCCCTGGGTTCAACTCAGTATTGTTGCTACAGCTTGTATCTAAATGCTTCCCCACAGTTTTGTGTGGTCATAGGCAGGGAGTTTTGAAGATGGCTGGACTATGGCTGTGAATGTGGTTTAAGTGTACAGTACTGGCAAAGGGGAATAATGCTGAGATTAAGAAGGTGGATAACAGCAGCCCCATCCTGGATTTGCAAGGCATTAGTCAGCCAGTTTGCAGTATAAGTGAAATACGAAAGGACAGAAAGAATACTGCTATACAAAACTACTGCTGCTTGCTGATTTGCTGTCTGCTTCCTGCTTGCCATAGACTGTTTTTCTTCTGTGATGCCCCTCTTTCATACCACCCCTCCTCAACACCTGTTAACAATGGTCCCAAACCTCTTCAAACTAAACATGAGCTGAAATGAATTTGGTTCTTTCAACTTTGAGTGTTAGGTATTTTGTCTTGTCAGACAGAGGACATAACTAAGACACCTGAAAGAGAGTAAGAAAAAAAAAAAAAGATAACTGAAAAGCTGTGAGGTATGATAAAAAAAAAGTGGTTACCTGCTAGTTCTCTATGAGATTCTGAGTAGATTCAGAGAAATATATTTCTGAGCTTCCGTTTCTTCATCTGTTAAAATCATTAGACTAATAGTTGTACACAGCTCTCAAGATTACAATGTAATTGTTTGGTTTGCTTTTAGGCAGGAGTTTTACCATCAACTAATGGCATAAAAAATCTTAAAAAATAAGAAAAAAAAAACACGAAGGTTTCTCACCCTTTTGGCTAAGACCAAGTAATGAATTAGAAATTTTTGGAATCTTGCTTATAAATCACATTTGTGTTATAGATTCTGGATCAATGGAGGTAGGAGCAACTTCAAATTTTAAGTATGGTCCTGAATTTCCAGGACTTGTTGAGGGTGATTTGGGCTAAATCCTCACTTTGAGAGGTGTAAACACCTATCCTAAATTTTAGAATGCTGTGTGCTATGGTTGCCTGCGGTTGTTACAGAAATGCTATTCTATGGCTTGAAGATTAGTTTGGGGCCGTGCATAAATTTGAATTATTCCCTCTTTGGACTGCCTAATCAGTTTTGTTGCAGCTGTTGTTCCTATTTGTTGTTACACTCAGCAGTTAATTATAAATGATGTTAAAACATTCAGGCATTCTGATTGCTAATTTGGCTAAATATTACCTGTCCTATAAATCTAGGTAATAGGTGTCATGTGGTCTCCAATGGGTTCTAAAACAGATGGCTCCACTGAAATGTACATGGGTGTGCTGTAGGGGGAGGGTGGGAGAGTAAAGGAAGATTGTGTGAAATGTTTACCTTCCTCATTAGCAGTGGCACAAGCATTAAATAATTTTTTAAACATTTGTTTCAAATGAGGCCATTGAATTCATTAATTAAGTGAATAGCAGTAACTTCTTGTAAAATCTGCAAACAAAAAATTAAACCCTAACTATAAAAAGATGATTAAATTATAAAAATATTCACCTTTGATTAAAATAGAACATAAACTCCACACTCTATATCAAGCAGATCACATTCCAATTGCATTATTATAGTGAAACTGAGATTAACCTGAGGGAGAATTTTGAATATGGATAAATACTTCTCCAAATTTGGGGTGTCATGCACCAGATTACACATCTTTGCTCCCAGCAGGTGGCATGTGCTTGCCCGTGGTTTCAGTTCTGCTCAGCTGTGGCCAGCAAGAGAGTATGTCTGCAGGATGAGATTCGTGTGTGTGTGTGTGTGTGTGTGTGTGTGTGTGTGTGCACATGTGTTTGTGTGTATGCTTTCTATCTTAGCTCAAGAAACTCCATTTTTTCCAAAGTAATTCATCATGGACACAT
>NW_004524876.1:1447897-1452768 GCF_000260255.1 Octodon degus
ATAGAGGCTGCCAGGCAGCAAAACAAAGAAGAACAGAGGAAAGTAATGCAGAAAGAGCACCCTGTGTGGGAAGAAATCTGGACTCTTATTTTGCTCTGGACATTTTTTCCAACCAAGATAATAGCTTATTCTTATGTAATATTCTAGTTTCAGAAAGGCATTCTGTTATCTGAATAGGTGTTATTTTATAATTGATAACTTTTTTGTGTGTATTTTTCACCTAAAAGCATTGGATTCCTTCTGTGTGCCATTTTTTAAAATGGGAAAATACAATGTATGATTATGATATCTTTTCCTTTTTAATAAAATTTAAAACAATTTTTCCTCACATAAATTTTTAGTAATAGGTATGTTAATAACCTTCATTTAATTGCTTCACACTATCATAGTATCACAGCATATCCTGTAATTGTACACAATTTTAATTTGTAAATTCAAAATAAAAATTAAGAACATATATTTTCTCTGATTTTTATCAAATATTTCTACTTCTATGTTAGAGCAAATTTATAATTAGCTTAAAGAAAAGGGAAAAATATAAGGTATGTTCCTCATATTGTTGCTAAAACTTAGTTGGGCAATTTCTGTTTATGGTCAAAGCACTTCAGTGTGTTTTGTTGTTGTCTTTTTCTTTCACTTTTAACATGGCTGCTACAGTGCAATGAAAAGAATTTTCTGGTTTTTATCTTTTTCCTTGGAACAGTGTTTAGGTGCTAAGGGTCATTTGCTCGTCAAAGGAAAAGTTACTTTAGAGACAACTTTCAGAAGTGCCCCACACTCATTGAAAGCTTTTCCTGTAGAGTGTAAATGACCTCAGAGCTTGCAATTTGTGAGTGATTCCAATGTACAAAGGGAAATAGGTCTTCAAAGGGTACGTGTGTGTGTTGTGATATATTTGGTGGGAAAATATTTGAGATGTTAAACTTTCCTTCTGTAACATAAAATTCATTTTCTAATTTTTGAAAATCTTTTATTTATTTATTTGGTTTAGAGTTTCACTGCACAGCTTGGGTTTGTCAGCATGGCATGTAGTACTGGGGATTGAACCCAGGTGCTTATGTGTGCCAGGTAGGTGCTTAGAGGGCTAAGCTAGCTCCCTAGCCCTGTAACATAAGATTCTTGTCTCTTAAAACCACAAGGTCTTGCAACATTTCTAACACTAATTGCATTTCTAGATTTCAAAAAAAAAAAAATCTATTCTTTTACACACACACACACACACACACACACACACACACACGCTGCAATTACCAACTTGGAATTCATTGTTGCTGTGATTTATTGTTTAAAAAGGGTACAAATTTGCTGACATACAAATCCAAAGCACAGAAAAGAAGAATAATTTTGCAGAACATCCTCATCAAAGAATGAAAATCAGCTGGAACTTAAATGCAGATTATGACTTATTCCATAATAGTTTAAAAGTTCTAATTTCACTTACTTTATTCCATATGTTTTTGAAATATTCCAAACTTGTCTGAAAATATTTCTATTGCTGAAGTCAGATAGCTGATTCTTGGAAAAATTTATTTTTCTTGCTTTCTCACTTGTGAAACACATTTCTTGATTTTAAAACTGAAAAAAAAATTCAATCATCCTTCAGTAAGGAAGTGATGTGGAAGGTAAAACATGAAGAAGGATTGGGATATGTAAATATTTAAAATGAGAGCATGGAAAAGAATCATGCTTACTGTATGATGCAGAAATAATCCTGTGGCTGGCTTTGGATATTCAAGGAACAGTTGTGAGGCAGTATTACTGGAGACAAGTTATAGAGAGAACAGTTACCTCTCACATTTCATAACTAGGATTTGAATTCTCCTTCCTCACATTTTCCGCATCTTAAAATGAGTCAAAATTTGCATTTGTCATGTTAGTAGCTATCCTAAACTATCCTGCTGATGGAATTATCTTACATTAATACTACATAAAAACTCCTGAGAATGCCAGACTTTTCCATCATAAAGTGCATCCAAAGCTGTGAATAGTATGACATCATGAGAATCGGTCGCAAAACAAAGTTTTGATTAGTATTTACAAGGCATTTTACTTGAATATAGCTTTACATTAATTACTTTGTATACATTACATGTACTTTAAAATTTGTGAGCATTTTTGTTTGTTTGTTTGTTTTCTGGCCATAAAAAATTTTCAATCATTTTATGTGTCTTAAATTTCTTTTGTGTTAACCTCAAGGAACATCTTAAAAACAAGAAATTTAATTTGATATTTGTTGCAAACATATTTCAGTTTTTGTTTTTTGTCTTCACTTGTAACTTTTTTATTTTCTGAATTTACAAAATTGTGCAGCAATACTTCAACAGTTCGTGACAGAGAAGCTTTCAAACATGGAAGAAAAACCAACAACATTCTAATTTGGCTTCTTCCCTTTCTTTCCACCTTTACTTTTTCCTGCAATGCCTGGCCCAATTGCAAGCATCCACTGACTTTCAGAATGAAACAGGCTAGCTGTGCTTGCGTCGCCTGTTTGGGGACACAGTTTTCCCACACTGACTTAGGATGCTGCCTTCATTACTTGTTGAAGAGGAGATTTGCTTCCATTTATGGACTGTGTGTAAAATCTTATGTTGGTTATCCTGTGAAAGATACTTCTTTATTACTGACCATTTATAGTCACTTATAATTTCTGATAAAATAGCTACAAATGTAAGTTTATGCCTCCTTTCATATAAACTGAGAGTTCTGAAATATATTTCCCAAACAGTCGTAAGTTGTTCTCTGGTACTCCCTTCACACAGCCCACATAGGGTTCTCTCCTCATTCTACTTTCGTGGTTTTCACACACACACACACACACACACACACACACACACACACACACACACACACCCCGCACAATTGCCTACTGAGTGTCTCATTACTTGGCTGAACCTGTCATGGGAAAGGTGTCAGTGAGTGAATTCGTGCCAGCTTCAAGTTCTTGATCTTTAAATTGTGATTAACACTATGGATTCTCTTTTCACTTTAGATAACTGACATTTTGTTTTATGCTGCTCCTCGATGATAGGGGTCAAATTTTTGCTGTTACTTTCACTGAATTTTTTCATGTGTGCCTTCACATTCTCACAAGCTACTGTGCTTCTTACTACTTCTTCGACTGCTCTACACTTGATTTTTAGAAAGCGTCAATGAATTTTGCTTAAGTTCTCCACATCAAAATTTATTAATACTCCATTTGTGCGGGATGGAAAAAATGTGATATTGAACTATTTTTTAAAATTCGTTCTCACAATTTTTCATGTTTTGCATTCTGAATTTATTGCTAGAATTCTATAATAAAGATACTCAAAGAAAAGGATTCATACATACATTATTATTAAATAATGTTTGCATGCAGAATTTTCCTTAATATCTATGACAGAAAATTTAGAGAATTATTTAAAATACTTTAGTCCCTTTTTCAGATACTTCTACAGTGTTACTCTCCTCTTATAATTGGTCTACCTTTCAATTTTTGAAGTTTATCTTAATCGTTTATATCTATCATCTGTTTTTATTGTCTCATTGTTTTGTAATATGTTCAATTGCTACTTTCATTTCTTTAAATGTATCCATCATATTCTAAGGTCTGAACTCTGGAAAGTTATTTATTCATGCTCACTAAGTATGATTCACTGTATTAGTGATGAAACATATTAAAAGTATTTATCATATTTTAATGAGATGAAAGTTAAATTGTGGTTCTAGTAATACTCAGAGATGATTCTTTTAGAAAGATAACAAAATATTTATGCGGATGATTTAAAGCACATGTCAGTGTTTTTCTTATTTCTATACACACTTTGCTACTTTGGGAAAGAAATGTCATGATTACTCCATAACAAAGATCGTTACCATAAAGATGATAAGAGACTTCAGAGCTAAAATTAACTTACCAGGATTTACATGATCTGTCTAGGTTGTTCATCAAACATAAACGGATAACTTACGAATTGTTGCAGATGTCTGAAGAAAGGAAGTGGGTCACTATTTTTTTGCACATTTCCTCTCTGAATAAAGAATAAAATATGAGCCTCCAAGCTCAATGATACCCCAGGAGCTCGTTATTCCTCATGTGCTTCCACCAAACTTAAATGTCACTTTGCTAAAGGGAGACAGTTCACCGAGAGCTTCAAGAAGTTTACAGAGGCGGTGGACACGAGGTTTCCCGGGAGCGTGATGCGTCTTTGCTTGCCTTCTGCTTGCACCCTTCGCGAATCCTTAGCAAAGCTTGGTGCTGGGGAAGACCTGTGATTCCCAGAGATTTGCTGTGGCAAGGTGACCCTTTGTGAGAATGTACTTCTTGATCCTTTGCAAAAGAAATAAATACGTAGCTGTTTTATTTCTGAAAATTTCCAGCATCTTATTTTCTTCGCTCTCTATACAGAAGCCAGCCTTATAGAGAGCTGGGAACGCAGCACCGTGGTGGGTTACCTCACAAATGCAAGGCCCTCGGTCTAATCACCAGCACTACAATAGCAACCCTAAAACACCACCCAGGAAAGCCCACAGCTAAGCCTTCTAGGTGCCTGTATTATAATATTAAAATTTAAGTATGAATGGATATCCTCAATATAATTTACCATACTTTTTCATCTTTATTATTATTGTAATAACTGGTAAGGTGACTTATACTGTAAATGTGTTTAATATTTGTAGAATGCATGAAGAAATCTAAATTGTGCCCTAAAATAATTTTCCTGATTAAATTTAAGTTTCTCTATCTGATCAATGTAAAACTCAAAAGCTCATTGTATCTAGAATTTTTTATTTATTTATTTATTTTTTTATTTTAGTGAAGGTTTTACAGCATGTTCAGGGTCTCACTACTAAATCGGACTCGTAGTGATCCGCCGGTTTACAGGCTCCCA
>NW_004524876.1:1453783-1462403 GCF_000260255.1 Octodon degus
TCCCCAGCTCCTGCTTTCACTTCTTGCCTCATAATTTTGTACTAAATTGAAGTACTTCTACATATTCTAAATCCCACCTGATGATTAATAAATGCTCATTTAAATATAAAATTGAAGCTGAGATGCTCAGTGTTAAGTCTCTAAATTTGTACTTTGAAATCACAAAAGTCTTACACATGCTTTAGAAAAGTCCTTTTGCCTTTGAATTTTAAATTTCACCATCTCTTCAACATTTCCTCTTTTTGTAGCTAAGGACATTAACTGGCGAGTATCATTCACCTCTTTTCCACTTCTCATGTAAAACTAAACGTGTAAAATGGTAGGAACATTGCACATCTTAGATTGCGTTGCCTTCGAACCACTGCCAGCCATGCGCTGAAGTATAATGTGGTGCTTAGAAGGACAGCTTCCGATTTTGCATCCCAGCTTCTACTCCCCATGTCATCACCCAAGCAAGGAGCGAGGGCCACCTGCTAACCTTGCTTTCCCCACTGTCCTCCTAGGCTAATGATCAGAATGAAAGCTTACTTAGGTATTGTGCTGCAGTTTGAAAGACAGAGTACTAGGGCTCGGGAGAGAGCTCAGTAGAATAATTGCTTGCCTGGCAAGCACAGGATCTTGAGTTCAATTCCTAGTAACACATACACACACACACACACACACACACACACACACGCACACACACACGATTACTGGGGAATAGTGCTATTGATACCCAGGTATTC
Organism: Octodon degus; assembly: GCF_000260255.1. Lineage (NCBI taxonomy): Eukaryota > Metazoa > Chordata > Mammalia > Rodentia > Octodontidae > Octodon > Octodon degus. Next base: position 1,454,509 of record NW_004524876.1, read on the forward strand.
AAATTCCTTGACCTCCAAATGCCATTTTCCATCACTCAGTGAACAATTCAATCATGATATTTAGAAAAAATGTTTGGGTTCTCTCTATCTAAAATATGGAAATTTATTTCCATATAAAGTACATTTCTCTCACCCTAATGACAGAAAGCGTAATAAACATTAAACTTCTGAGGTCTAACGCAACCACTTAGTTTGAAATCTGGAAAAAGATGGGTCTACTCCAAGGACAGTTGGAATTCGAATGTAGTCAGAGCAGAAAAAGAAACATGTGCAGTTAGTCGGGTAAATAAGAAAATAGCTGAAATTTTAAATTAATTGCTGGCTATCTGGTTTGGGTTAGCATGATGGTATTAAATTCTGAGATTTTGGATGGAAGTGAAGCTCACGTCTGTGTTCCAGACACTTCTCCCCTTACCTAGGCATTGATGAAAAGGACCAGGAAAGAGCAGTGGGAAAGAAAACGACTAGTTCTTCCCGTTTGGAGGAAGGGGCATGGCTACCACTGCAGATTAGACAGCCTCCACACACACACACACACACACACACACACACACACACTGTAACTTCTTTTTCACTTTCTTTACTCCCTCTCCTTTCCCTCTATCTCTTCCTTTCCCTCCCGTCTCCCTCTTTCATGTGGTACTGGGAACTGAACTCCAGGGCTCTCCTCTGAACTATACCTATAACCTATTTGTATATTAATTTTCGTTAACTTCTGGAAGAAGGATAGGACTAATACTACTGTAATTCCTGTGGACACATGAAAGAATATATAATATTAATAGTAACATAATAAAATAGAAACACCTTCATTGCAAAGTTTGCAAACACTTGCAAATGAATAACTGAAGTTGTTGTCAACTTGATGACATTTTTATTTAATATTACTTTCTGCTTGCAGCCCTATGAACTTTGCAAGGTCCTTCTGCTTTGTGTGCTTTTGGTGCTTGGGAATAACCCCAGCGCTTTGCACAGGCTAGGCATTCTTCCACAGAGATGACTCCTCTTGAGTTTATTCAATCTATAGTTTGACATTATTCATTATGCTTCAAAAGTTATTTAATCTTTGCTTATTTCTTTTACATATTTTCTTCTTCCATTTCCTTATTTTTTCTTATTGTCCCAGATTTTACAGATGCTCTTCTGGACTTTTTTTAACCTCTGTTTATCTTCGTTTATTTTTGTTAACTTCTATTAACTAAATACTATTTGTGTCTTTTAAATGCTGATGTGCTTGTGCAAAAAGCCTTCCTCTGACTCTTTATTCCACAATTATATTTGAATACTTTTCAACAGTTCATGTTTTCCTACTAAATTTTCTCATGTCTTCACATATATTTGTCCCCTTTCCACAGAAAGTTTAATTTGTTAATTATCATATTTTAAATCCTCTCACTGATTGATCTAGTTTCTCACCTTTCTCTGTGTGGTTTGAACCTATAAAGTTTGTGGTAATTTGATATTCAGCAAAAATCCTGACTTCACTGGCTGTTTTGTCTCTGTGTAGCTCTCTGATTAACTCATAATCTGTGATAGTATTATGAGCCAATTACTCATAATTTTCGACAGTCATCGCCCCCATGGTGGCTGAGGTGTAGTGTGAGGATGAGCATGCTGTTTCTCTGTGTTGGGTGGTATGACCTAGGCTGGTTTTGAGCTTGTTGTCATAGTTACCTAGTATGAAAGTATATTTTCTTATGGTATTTCCATTCCAATATTGCCTGGGAAGCAGTGATGTATTTCTTTCCACCTTATTTACCTTCCTTAATTTTAAAAAATAATAAGTAAAATTTTTATTTTGACCTGGAATTCAAACTCATGACCTCATGCTTACTAATCAGATACTATGCCACTGAGCTATTATCTCTGGCCCTAAAAGAGTAAATTGAAAAGAATTTTTTCCTTAATAACATAGTCTCCAAATAATGATAAAGTTTAGAAGTCATAGCTGATAGGTTTTGAAGGTGTCGCAACAGAGAAAAGGGCAGAAGGAAAAAGGGAGAGGAGCTTCATTATCTTAGAGGACAAGGAGAGAGTTTGGGAAGATAAGAAATTCTCTGGATTGGAACAAAGGGAGGATGAGGCTTTCATCGCCTTTTTCCAGGGGTAGGGTTTGAGGAGGATGTTCAGATATACCTGGGGAGCTGACTGGGGACTTCCCTGAGGTGGCAGGAAAGGTGACAGGAAATTGCACCCTGGGCTGAGTGGGAGAAGAAGGGGGGAGGTGGTCTCTGACAAGATGAGCTGTTGTTTTTAAGGACTTAGCCATATTGGATGGCCACCATAATAATTCAGCAGTTCATACTAGGGCCAGAACCTACCAGCAGCAACATATGAAAGTTTAAAAGTGCATGGAGGGGGGCTGGAGAGATGGCTCAGTGGTCTAAGGTACCTACTTAGAACAAGCTTGGCAAAGCATCAGGGACCGCGGTTCAATCCCCCAGCACCACATGCCAGCCAGCCCGCCCCCTGGTGGGCTGAGCTGGCCACACACACACACCTCTCTCTCTCTCTCTCTCTCTCTCTCTCTCAAATAAAATAAATAAAAAAATAAAAGTGCATGGAGGGGCCGGGGAGACACCTCAGTAGAATAAGTGCATGCCTGGCGAGTGCAAGGGCCTGAGTTCAACCCCCAGTTCTGCCAAAAAAAGAAAGGGCGTGGAAAGGAAAAACAACATAAAAGAAAAAATTTGATGTACCTTTTTATAAGATTTGGGCTAAAGAAATGTTAAATAAGTTAAATATGGCTACTATGTGAAGCTCCCATGGTGCAGGACTTACACACATGGTTACTATAAAGATTACAACAATCGCGTTTTTTAAAAATGATTATAAAAACTCAATAGGATAGGTATAAATACTAGAAAAGTAGTCAATTATCTCTTGGGGGCCAGAAAGAGGGAAAAGACAAAAACAAAGAGAGATAGAACAACAAGAAAAATACTAGCAAAATGGCAGAGTTAAAGCCAGCTATATTACAAAATTATATTAACACTAAATGATTAACCCATCCTTTAAAGATATAAATTGTTGAATTAAATGAAAAGTCTTGATTTTTATGTCCTTAACAATAAATCAACTTTATAAATGAAGATACAGAGGTGTTACTAGCAGCAGGACAGGAAATGTGGAGCATGCGTACAAAGACCTACAGGGAGCACATTGTCTGCCTATTAATTTTACTTAAGAATAAGAAGTCTCATTAGGGTTGGCCATTGATGTGCTAGAATAGGAAGTGGGTACATTTGCAAGATTCATAATAAACTTACAGTGGTGACCAACAGGAAGATATTCAAAGCTCTTCAGTAGAGAAGAGAAAAGTCAACCACAGAAACAAATCTGACTGCTGGGAAAAGTGCAGGGTTTTTTGGGGGTGGGGTGGGGTGAGGGTTAATGAGGATTTCTGCCTGGACATGGCTCTTATTTCCAGGTACCATAGAACCTATTTTACCAGAAAAAACAAAAAACAAAAAACACTTCTGAGCTTGCCCCAGCTTTGGCTAGTTGCTACTTAGATAATTTTAGGCACAGGCCTAAATACAAAATATAGAACTCTAACACTCTTTAGTTTTTAAAGATGCATTTGCGAAACACTTCAAGACTAATTTGGTTTCCTAATTTGTTGCCCTACTAGTTCTCAGTGCCTGGCAACTCTTTATTGAGACTTTTGTTTCAGATTTGTTTCTTTTTGCAACTATATAAACATATCCAGTTATAACCCTTGAAACATTACCAGGAAACAGTCTCTTAATCTTATTTAATATTACTTTGTATTGGTTATTGGTTAAAAATAAATAAACTCTTCTTAGTTAAAAAGCAAAATAAACATAAACATGTACATGATTCACCATTGAAATAGAAATGAATAGAAGTCTTTGGAATACAAATAGATAAAAGATATATTTGGAACAGACCCATTCACCCTTCGGTCTACTCTGCACTGTTCCTTTTCTCCTTCAATCAAGGATGCAGTAAGTAGACAGATAGTTAACACTGTCAAACATGTGTATCTCTGGACATTTCAAAGTCATTGAGAACAAAGCATAAATATTCCTGTAGTAACTGTTTTACAACTTTATTGAATAGCAATGTTATTCAACCTGAAAAATTAAACTTTAACATATGATCGGCAAACACTGGCTGCTGTGCCCTTCGGGATGCTGTTATTTGTTTGTCTTGTTACTGACAACTAAACCCAGGGCTTTGACCCTGAATTACAGCCCCATACACTTTTAGTTTTATTCATTTATTTGGAGACAAGTTCTCACTAAGTTTTTAAACAGCTCAGGCTGAGTTTGAACTTGTGATATTCCTGCCTCTGTCTCCTGGAGTGTGAGAGGAGAAGTCATGCGCATCATGCCCAAATATCCTAATCTGCTTTTCTAAAGGGAAAACTCTATCATATGTTAGAGTGGAAGTGTTCAGAAAACTGATCAGTTTGTACAGTTGATGCGCACTAATACTTACCAAATAAAATAAATACATCTCAAGTCTGTCAGGTCTTCTACCCCCACTACTCTGGTCTCTTACATGACCAGATACAGTATTCATGTGGGCAGTACTGGTGTTCCTTTCAATAGACTACAGACACAAAATAGCACACAGAGGATCTCTAGGTGCACCTACCAGGTAGCTTTGCATTTCCAGCTAAACTTCTCTGAATGTTTTCTGAAGCTCATGTGGTGAGGACTCCGATCACCTCTGCATCCTCACATCTGTTCTCCGACTTCTTCTCTGTCAAGTTCCTCACCTTTTGTAATTTTTTTTTTCTGAACCAGGGATTGAACTCAGACCTTTGCACTTGCCAGGGAAGCACTTATTCTACTGAACCATCTCCCCGGTCCCTTGTAATTTTCTTAATGACATTTCTGGTTTTCTTTACTAGCACATTTATACCTCTAGCTTTTCTTGTTTGAATATTCTACCTATCAATTCTACAAATAGCTGGTTGCCTTCCCACCCAGCAGAATCTCTGCTTCACATATCCCCCGATTCTATGCTACTCTCATTGGCATATAAAAATGCAGAATTTCATACTATTCAGGTGTTGATTTTAAGTTTCCTTCACTGTAATGTAAGATACATGATTGCACCCAAAATAATGTTGATATTTTTCTACAATATCTCTAGACCTACCTGGGACATAAAAAGAAAAATCCCAAATGTTATTGACATGAATGAAAGTGATATGAAATTGAGCATTTAATTTTTTTTTCTCTGTATTTTAGGGAAGGGTCTACAGGGTGTTCAGCATCTCACTACTAGATAGGACTAATAGTGATCCACCTGTTTACAGCCTCTCAAGTGCTGGGATTACAGGCACATGCCACTACACAGTCTCAATCACCCTCTCAGTTCACCCCGGAGCCAGGGCCTACATGGCAGACTCAGGGATTGAACTCCTGGGCCGTGCATCTAAGCAGATGCTTTTAATACACTGAGCTATTTGGCCAGTCCTCTTGAGCATTTCATGTGTACCCTTTTCTTGCTATTGTTTCAGAAGTGAAAAGGAATTAAAATAGTGATTATATGCTAAACTCACTTCTATTTTTAAAACTTGTTACAGTTAAATGCATGTTTTTCATCCAATAAAAGAAATAAATTATTTCTTTTTATTTATAATTAGAGCTATGAAACTTGTTATTTCCATTTATTATGTTGGCTGTCATATGGAGTTCCAGTTAAATATTTTCATTTCTAATAATCTTTTGCTCAGGTTTTACAAATCAATGTAAAGTTCTTAGCTGATTTCAATGTTTTAATAATCACAGGGAATTAGTGTATTAATTTTCTAAGGCTTCTCGCAAGAATGCTATAACCTAACATTTCTATCATGTAAGTTGAATAGTGTATATATTGCTACATGTTTAATATCTAATAGATCACAGGCTCACTAAACACAGTCTTAGTGTCACTCATTTTGGGATACTGGGTTCTAATTCTAAAGATGGTTTCTAGGTTCTTTCTATCCTGAACAAAGAATTAGGCAAGATAAGCACAGAAGGTAGTGAGGTTTTACGTTCATTAAAGGTATGAAAAGAAAAGAAACATGCTTTGTAGAGCACATGTTGTGGCTTGTATCTAGATGTTCTCTCAGAGCCTAGTGGCTCATAGGTGGGGTTGTGGAGGTGGCTGGACGTGGAGGGCATGCGAATATGGATTAAGGAAGTATGATAACTAAATTGGTATACTGATCAGTTTGGTATAATTCTGGTTGTGGATAATGGGATGGCCCACCTTGGGTACAGGTGGCATCAAGCCATAGACTTGTAGCCCAGATGACATAAAAGGGAACAGAAGGCTTGCTGCTGCTTGCCACCTGCCTTTCTTGCCATACAACATTTTCTCCTTTGATCTCCTCCCTTGAAGTCAGTAAATTATAGGCTGAAGGCTCTACAAACTGTAAGGTAAAAAATAATCATTATCTCCTTTGACTTGTGGACATCAGGTATTTTGTCAGAGCAGTGTGAAAAGAAATAAGACAGTAAGTGTGGGCCAACTCAAGTTAGGAAAAAAAGTATACTCGATGGGACAAAAGTTGATCACTGTGCAACAAAGAGCACAGTGACCAAGAGCCTCTAGGCAGCCGGAGTTTATATCTCTGTCTCTGGGCTGATTTGAGTGGAGGTTGTCCTGTCAAAACTTTGCATGAATTCTCCTGAGAACAAGTGAAGATAGTTCTCTCTGCTTGGTAACAGATGCAGGTCTTTGGAAAATGTTCTGCACACACGTCCTGGAACTCTGTGAGAAAAGGTCATGCCCACCCCCTCAGTCAGTTCCTACACCCTAACCTTCTGCCTCATGAGGATTCAAAAGGGGTGACAAGCAAGTGAAACTCACCTGACTAGTAGAATTCAGTTGCCATTTTCTGATTCCCATTTTGGCAAAATAATTTTTAGGATGCATTAGGATAAGTTAGGATTTATGAGGCAGAAGTTTAAAAGTACAAGTTCAAAGAAATAGAGTGCAGGAACTCAAGCAATAGAGATGTACTACACTTTGGAGCTGGAAATATTTATGTCTTGGACAGTGGAAATGTGGAGAATTATGAATCTATGAAGTTATTTCTTAGGTCTTAGAAAGAGGGTGGCCTGTTCACAGAAAAATAATGACTCATTCACAAGCAAATTGTATTCAAAATGATAGTCTATTCATGGGTGAAAGGAGCCTATTTTCAAGTCAGATGGGAATTTTATCCCTGCCCACTTGTAGATCAAATTTCTCAGTGTGTTCTAGGACAAAAGACAAAAGTGTTTTAAACTGGGCTTGTGTAGAGCTTTTAATACAATTTTTAAATGCTTTCTTGTCTCCTTTGTACCTATCTTTATTTCTTCCCTCCTTCCTCAAGAAGATGTAAGTGTGACTTAAAAAGGGAGGACAATTTTGAGAAGCCCAAGACTCAAATGAATGCAGAAGCATGTACTACATCCAAGTGCTGTGGCTACAATGTAGAGATGTCTTCCGACGCTGCAGCTGAATAGTTGTCAATGACAGATTTCAAGAACGATTTTAAAATGGGATACAATGCAAAAGTCCTCTCTGAAGTATACTCAAAATTCTGGGGTTTAAGTTGGTTGTCATTGCCTGAAGGAGCAGAGCAATTTAGCTATCTAACATTTCAGTATGGTTGCTTGAAAGATTCAATCAGATTTGATTTTCGTTTTTCCAAAAGAAATAACAGTACATTATTTTGACAAAAGAACACCTTACACATTCTTTGACCTGTTCTGATCCCAAAGAAACATACATATAATCAAGAGGAATGCAAACTACTTCAAAAATATGCTTGCTATGAATTTGCACAAATGCCTATAGCTACACTGTGATCTATTTTTTAATCCAACAAAAAGTCTGATTTCTACCTGTGTTGCTTCAGAAGTGATTCTGTAGAGGAT
>NW_004524876.1:1464358-1464871 GCF_000260255.1 Octodon degus
CTAAAAAATAAAGAGTAGGTTGTAATTTCATAAATAAAATGTCATATTTGTCTATAAGATTCTATAAGTTCACAATTTTTTTACATTGTGGTATTATTATTGCTATTATTACTGCCACTATTTATTGGTGATAAAGCACCCCAGACTTTTTAGAGAGAGTGGAGAGCAGAATATATTGATCAATGTCATATACACAACTCATCTTATGGGTACGGCTTTTGTAGGCAATTTGAATTCTAACAATATTCAAATAAATACACTCTCTAAAATAGCTGGCAATGGAAAGGCTTTGTATAGTGGTGACATGGGATGAGAGAGAGCAAGAGTCTGTGTATACTATTTTACATGCTCCTTCAGAAAATGCCACTGGAGTGGAGAATGGAATGATTCACCTAAAGTGTAACAAAGTCTATAACAAAGTCTATGGAGGGGCTGGGGAGATGGCTCAGTGGAATAAGTGCTTCCCTGGCAAGCCCAAGGGTCTGAGTTCAATCCCTGGTTCTGAAAAAAAAA
>NW_004524876.1:1466366-1467734 GCF_000260255.1 Octodon degus
ATGGATCATGTTTCAATTCCACTGTTATTTAAAATATCCTTTCAAAACAAGTTTATAAAATAAAACATGAACTCTATATGTCATTTGAAGGTTTTCATTGGCTTAAGATATGAAAGAAACGGAATTCTGTTGATGGAAATGTAAAAGAATAGGAAAATTTCCCCTTTAGTTTTATACAGATGGACTTATTTTGCACCTTGAACCTACTGCAGGTCAGAAACATTGGTGCTTCTCTGACTTCTATTGCTAGGAAGCAAAGCAAAACATTTCCTCCTTTCCTCTGCTAGTATTATGAATTTATTTATTTTTTCTTTATTTGTGCAGGGTCTCACTATGCAGCTCAGACTTGCAGTGATCCTCCTGCTTTCTGCCTCCTTAGTGCTGGGATTACAGGCCCCTGCCAGTGCCACCTCCCCTAGCAACCATTGCCGACTAACCACTCCCCGTGGGAGTGGGGCTGGCACTGCATGTGGTGCCAGCTATTGAACCCGTCTCCAGAGCTGTATCTCCAGCCCTAGTATTATGAATTTAAATCACTTACCATTAAGTGGGTGGTCAGTTTGATATTTGTGTTAGTTCATTTATCATCCAAAACTCTTTATTATTCCACTAATATGAGTAATTTGGACAAAAAGATTATTGAGTATATAGGTAACTGGTCAATAAGGTTATTTCATGTACATTCCTATGTATTAAGTTAGTAATCAGACTTTCCTATGAAAAATATTGGTTTATCTAATCATTTTAATTAGGTTTATGATTTTAAACTACTTACTGTTAATCAAATTTAGAATATATGAAAGTATACATTTTTGACATCAAATTGAGTTCACTGTTTGTACATAAGAAACAATTTAGGAGCTGGTTACTTAAACCCTTTCAGGCAACTAAGTTAGAGAGCTTATACAAATGGATGCTATCATTAGAAAAGAGGCAGCTGGAGACAAAACAAGATGAACACTGTGTACAAACACAAGCAGCAAGCAAACCAAATATGATCAGTCTTACTGCTGCCTGCGCTGCAATCTACTGGCACCAGAAGTCTGCAGCCCCTGCCGTTACAGCAAACATATTCCAAATTAGAGTGCACAGTGACCTTAGCAGAACCATTTCCAGGACTTGGTTCAAATGAAAAGTGTGAAAGGAAGAGTGAGGCAAAGGAGGAATGTTGCAAACCAGCAACACCTAACCAGAAAGGAAACCCCAGAGAAGGGATAGAAAATTGAGTAGTAAAAGTTAACTAGGCAGTGCTCATACAGACAAGAAATGAGAAAGAATTAAAGAAAATATAACAGACTCAGGGTTTAAATGAAGTTCACAGATGTTTTCTCTAGCCTATATTACTTAAATTCAGAATATTTTGCATCA
>NW_004524876.1:1469744-1483556 GCF_000260255.1 Octodon degus
CAAGTAGGAAGAGCTTTGGCCAAACGAAGGAGGCATGAGATAAAAGACAGAGGGGAAAAAAGAGAGAAGTGGGTAAAAAAGAATAGTATATTTTGTGTATATGTACTAAATTATCACAAGGAACAGAATCAATATGTACTACAAATATATATTAACATTTTTTCTAATAAAAAGAACTGAGACAAAGTCAAATAACACAATCATTTCTCCCAGTTATGTTACAAAATAAAAAAGATAAAGCTTACATCTTATTAAGTAATTTCTATACTAAGAGCCTTGGAATTCCTGTTATTTATTTATTTGGAAATAAGAATAATTGCACTATTTGATAATTTTTCCTTTCTGCCCAATAGGTCACTCATTTTAGTTCCTTCTAATTCCAGTTTCTAAGTTATTTGTGTATTATTTTTAATTAGACACCTGAGTCAGTCTTATATAAAAGATCATGAAGAGCACTTATACATTTCTAATACTTCAAAAGAATTAATACTAAATTACAGTTACATTACAGGATAATTTCTTTGAACGTATTTATATTTCCATGACCTGAAAAAAAGTAATGAAGGCCATATTTTTTAGTAATCATCTATACCCAAAATATTGTCATTTTGCATTATGGGAAGGCAACTGTAAGAAAAAGAGATTTATAGTTTGAAAGAACAAATCTTGCCCATTGTTGGCAAACTGAACATTCTCTAACACACTGCAAAAAAATTAAAACTAAATGTAAAAATCAGCAGGCAACAGAGAAGTTTACAGTAGTACTAGCTTATTTTCCAAATTCTGATTATTTTGTAGCTTAGAGAGTAAGCACAGTGTTATTTCAATTTGCATTTCTCTAACTGCTAGGGATGTTGAACATTTTGTCATGTACTGTGAACCATTGGTAATTTTGTATTTATTCTCAGAAGGGTCTATTTATGCCAGCTACTCATTTTATGATTGCGTATTACATTTTGGAACACATCATTTCTTGAGGTTTTTTTAAAAAATCTTTTTGAGGGAGCATTTCACTATGCAGTTCAGGCTAGCTTAAACTTTTGTAGCACAGGCTGACCTGTAGCTCATAGTGATCCTCCTGCCACATCTTCCCAATTTCTGGAATTACAGGTATCTGCCACCATACCTGGCTTCAGTTCTGTATATATTCTAGATTTTAGTCTGCTGTCCACAATACAGCCAGTAAGTTTTTCCCCCATTCTATAGTTTGTGTCTACATGCCATTGGTTGTTTTGTTTGGTGTGAATTTTAATACAATTCTTTTAGAATTTTTGGTGTTATTTTTATGCAATTGAGGATCTTTCTGGAGAGTCTTTGCAGACACCTACGACTTCAAGATTGTACCTATTTTATTTTGCAGCAGGTTATGTACTTTTTTTCAATATTGTGTTCTTTGTTCTGTTTTGAACTTAATTTAGCACATGGTGATTACATGGATTAAATTTCAATCTTCTTCATATGTACAATCAACTTACACAGCTCTATTGGCTAAAGAGACTATGTTCCTATAACACAAGTTTTTGGACCTTTGTTAACAATAAAGAGGCTGAATATATCTGGGGTTGGTTCTGTGTCCTCTATTTGTTCATTGAGCCAGATGTTACTTTTGTGCCCATGCTTTGCTCTTTTTTTACTGCAGCTTTGTAATACATCTTGAAGTCCAGGATTGTGAAGTTTGCTACTTTCCACTTGTTCACAGCATTGTTTTTGCTATTGAAGGGCTCTTTTGTTCATATAAATTGTGCGATTTATTTTTTCTGCTTCTATGAGGAATGCTGTGGCTATTTTGATTAAGATTGCATTGAATCTGTATGTTTGTTTTGAGAGTATGGCTATTTTGGCAATATGATCCCTGCCTTTCTAGGAACAGGGAGTACTGACCAATTTTGCTGATGGTATTCAATCTCTTTTTAACAGATCTTTATATTTTTCATTACAGAGGTCGTTCACTTACTTGGTTGGGTTAACTCCTAAATATTTAATTTTTAAATAATATCATTGAGAAGCAAATATCAATGAGACAGTTTCACAAGTGATTACTGGCATATTTTCAATAATTAATACATTGCATAATGTTGTCTCAGTGGTTATTAATTGTACAAGATTCAGACATGATAACCTGTCTCAAATACCATTATAACAAACCTCTCAACTCATTGAATTCAAAGAATGAACCTGTATATCTATCCTAACCATTTTGAGTATACAGATACAAAAGGGTAGTTCATTTCTATCCCACTTTTTTAGTTAGTTTTGTCAGAAATGTGCATTCCATTTTCATTTAAATATTGTAAGTACTTGAATTCAGCAGATTCTCCCAATATAGTCCAGTAGTCCATAATAGTAGTGGGTTTTCTGTAAGACTGGCAATGTCCAAAGTTATTGATTTGAGCTTTTTACAGATCAGCTTATTAATGTACCTTTACTTTTTATACTTCGTTTTCATACTTTTCTGCTGGATGGTTAATACCAAGATAAAGCAAGACATATATAACAAGAGTTGTAGCTTTTGGGTCTGATCAGGTCAGTGAAATCCCCTCAGGATTTAACCTGAAATCCTATACAGCAGTTTGTAGATCCTTTGTGAGTGTCAGCCATGTGGATGAATCACAGCCACTGCTTGACCAATTTCTCTCTGTGAAAGCCTTAGAGAATTTTTTCTTTCCGAAATACTTCACTTATATTGATGCTTTTGAGCAAGTTATTATTTTCCTAATTTCTTTCTCTGGGAGATAATTACTAGTATATAGCAATACTATTGTTTTTGTCTGTTGATTTTGTTTGATTGTTAATTATACAAGTCTTACTGCATATTTTTTGGGTTTTTATGCAATAAATCACGTTGTCTGTGAATAAGAATCGTTTGAATTATACTTTTGCATATTTATATTTTTATTACTCTTTCTTTCTTCATTGTTCTGGCTAAAGATATGAATACTATTGTAAACAGGTGTGGTCATTGGGACCATTATTTTCCTGTCCTTGATTGCAAAGTGAATGCTCTTCATTTCTTCGATGCAATTTGAAGTTCACCAGTGGTTTTTTGATCCTTCTATACCACTGTCTTTAGGATTTCATCATGAATGAGTGTTGGGGTTTGGCAAAATCTTTTTCTGCATCAATTGATAAAATCATATGATTATAGTCCTTGATTTTGTTTTACTTGTGCATTACATTTATGGTTTTGCATATGTTCAAATATCCTTACATTCCTGTGATGAAGCCTATTTAATCATGCTGTATTAATATTTTATAAGAATTTGAATTTTGCATATCTTTATCTTGCTTTGAAGTTTTGTGTTTATTTTGTTAGAGATTGACCTGTATTATTCAAGTTTTGTTTTTAGTTGGGATCCATGGGTTTAGGATCCATGATGCTGCCTTCTGGGAGTAAGCTTGAAAGTACCCTTTGCTTTTAATTTTGTAAAAGAGTTTAACAAATATTAGTGTCTTAAATATTCTAAGAGTTTTGTACAATTCAGTGCTAAGTCTGTCAGATAAATGCTTTTTTATAGATGGTTGAGTTGATTTCACTGATAGTTACTGGACTGTTCAAAATCTTTATGTATTCATAGCTTACTTTTTGTAGTTCTATGTCTAAATATTTGTCTATTTCTTCAAGATCCTCCAATTTGTTGGACTATAGTTTTTCATAGTAGTCAACCATGACCTTCCAAATTTAAGCAATGTCCATTGTGATTTTCACATTTTCATTTCAAATTGTAGTGATGCTATTCTTTAAGGGTTTGTCTACTCTATTTATTCTTACAAAAACAAGGTTTGTGATTCACCGATTCTTTACTCATTGATGTAGTACTATTTTGTAGCCTCTACTTTTTGAGTTTGGACTCTTCTTGTTTTTTGAATATGGTGAGTTAGATGCTCGGGGTATCTCTTGTTTGTGCTCATTCTTTTTTCTAATGTGAACATTGACAGAAAAAAATGTCACTTACAACTGTTGTCATTGTGACACATAGGATATAGTATACTATTGGCATCATGAAGTGATTTTTTTTTCGCTTCTTCTGTTCAATTTTAGCTTGAAGCTTATTTTCACAGAGAATAAAATTGTCATTCTTGCTCTCTTTGGGAGTACTGATACATGGAATATTGCTTTACATTCTTTCATTTTTTTTAGTCTATATTTCTCTGTGAATTAATTAATTTCTTAAATGCAACATATCTTTGGTTTAGATCCAATTTGCAAAATTATGTTGTGTAATTGGAGAGTTAAATACATTTATATTCAGTGTTCTTACTGAAAGTTGCTATTCTTGTCATTATCTATTATTTCTGCTTTTGATTTACTTATGCTTTCTTTTTGTTTAACAACTTGTTTTACTTATAGTCATTCCTTCTGATCTTTTGCTGTTTGCTTTATTTTCTCTGTCTAGCATTATTTTGATTATTTTCTTGGAGTGGTATTCATGTATCTCTTAAGTTGTATTTGTTGTAAGAGGTTCTTAATTCTATTATCGATTTTGAAAGATTGCTTCACAGAATATTAGTCTGTCCTGGAAGTTGTTTAAGGGTTTTAAAACACTTCACTCCAAGCTCTATTGAACTTTGGTTTGTGCTTGGAATTCTGATGTGATACCAATGGGTTATACTTTATACTTGCTTTTCTCTTACCGCTTCTAAGTTTCTGTGTTTTTGTTCAACATCTGGGACTTTTAGCAGATTTGTCTTATGAGTAGCTCCCTTTTAAATTATAGTTAATTAGCATTCTATAAGCATGGCTTAGCTGTATGTCAAGATCTTTCTTTTACTTCAAAAGTTTTTATTACGTTTTCTATAAACAAATATTTATTCTGTGTGTGTCTTCTTCTAATTTTTATCTAACTACAATTAGCTAGTTAGTGTTTATCTAACTATAATTAATTCATGAGTCTTCTACATCATCCATTAGTTCTTGAATGGATTTTTCTGATTTACTTATTGTTTCAAGAGTAAATCATCATGAATTTCATTTAGTCCTTATTTTCTAAAACGCAGTCTTCACAATAATAATTTCCACTATATATAATTATTTTAATCTTCATCATTTCTTTTAATCATATTTTTGTGGATTCTATATCTTTGCTAAATTATTTGTTTGTGTTTTGCGCCATTTTGATCAGTTGTTACAATTTTTGTTTCTTCTATAGCCATGGTGCACAGTTCGCAGGTTAGTTTTATCCTCTTTATTGTAATGTCTTTTTTAAATTTGCCAAGATTCTTCAGTTTTTCTTTAATTACTTTGCACAGTTCAGTTAACTAATGTCTGCTCTTCCTGTCACCAGTGCCCTGTACCTTTAGTTCTGCTTTGCAAGGGTTGTGATGCTTTGAAGGCATTTTGTTGCCAGGCTTCTCACAGATCACAGCAGCTCCTTGGTTCCTGAACTCACTGTGTGATGAACATGAATGCAGTCATTTTTCCAACAAACTTGTGAGTTTCCACTTTTTCCAGAATCATAGAATAAATTCAGATCCTGAGGACAGCAATTATTGTCTGTCTGTCTGTCTGTCTGTCTGTCTGTCTGTGTCTGTCTGTCTGCCTACCTGCTGGTCTGACTATCTATCTATCTGTCTCTCTGAAATAGAGTAAAAGAGGGGAAAGGGTGCTTGATATTCATCTGAGAATCTCTTCAGTTAGATGCCATTTTCCAGTAATGTATTTCTTCCAATATATATTGTTCACCCCTTCAGGCCATTCAATTTATTCAGGCTGGCCTTCAATTCATTATGTGACATCAAGTGGCCTCAACTCATGGTGATTATCCTGCCTGTGTCTTCTCAGTGCTGGGATTACAGGCATGCACCACCATGCCTCGATTCTACTGCTTTTATTTCTTTTTTCTTTTTAAAATCTTGCTTCTTTTATTTTTTTCATAATTTTATTGAGAAACAAATAGCAATGAGACAGTTTCAAACCAAATTGGTAGGACAGTTTCAATAATTAACGCATTGCATACATTCTTCCTAGTGGTTAATTGCTGTACAAGATGAGGACATGATATCCTATTTTAACAGCTTTAAAAATTTCAACCATATGCCAGTTATATGTATGAACATTTTTTTCACTTTCATCATTTATCAATGTCATTTACAGTCTGTAATTCTTGTTAGCATTTTGACCATTGGTGTTATGGTCATTCTATGATGTAGAATGAGAAATGGAGACAGGATTAGGAACAGGAGAAAAAGGTAAATCTGTAGGCAAAATAGTAGATTGGAGAAATTAAAAAGTAGATAGTGGGTCAGATTATGTTGGCAGTCTTTTATATTTAGAGTAATGGGCTAGTGCTAAGAGAATAGGAGTGTGTGACACAGGAAGAGAAAGTATAACTAGAGATTCTGAAAGCAGTGGGGTTGTTAGAAATTGTTGATATTTTATAATTAATTTTTCAAAACATAAAGCCCTAGTTCTGTTACAGGCTAGTACTGCATTATTATCAATGTTATTATTTGTGATAGAGCACTTTTTAAAATATATGCACCTGCTAAATATGTAACATAAAAGTTGCTTTAGAGACTAGGAAAGACAGGCAAGTAGGTAATGTAAGGAACAATGAAATGATTTGAATAAGAGGTCAAATGTTGGAGGAAAAAAGTGAAAATCAAGAAATAAAAGAACAGAAAAAAGTGTGAAAAGAGATATTAAAATTATAATAAATAAGACTTGTATTTGTACAAAAGCAAGAAGTGAAGAGCAGGGAGAAGAAAAAGGAAAGAAAGAAAATGGAAAAAGATAACGGTAAGATCTCAGAACTGGCATTTCAGCAAGAAAATCTATAGGCAGTCTCCACTTGGCCACTGTGGACTATAATTCCCTTCTATGTTAGTTGTACTCTACTTGCAGACACAATTCCCCCACCACCCAGTGTGCTGCTTACCATCCTGCCCAGGAGTGCTGAGGGCTGCTTGTTTCTCCAAGCCCAGCTCCTTGCTGCAAGGTGCCAGTCTTTCATCTGTCCTAACATCCAACCATCTCAACTGAGTTGGGAGAAGGAACTTGTAAAGTAAAAACCTCCTGGAACCAAGTAATCCTTTACTTTCTGCCTATATTTTATCACTACTGCTCCCTGTCCTACTGTAAAAATCTTGAAATTGTCACTAGTTTACAGAGACTATTTGCTTAGCATGTTGCCAGAATTTCTCTGCCCCAACCAACTCTTATTTTCCATCACACTCAGATTGTCCTTAACTCAACAGCTTCCCCTTCCTGTCCACAAAGTCCCTTAGGTAGGTTTAGGGACTCTTCTTCTGTACATGGAAATAATAAAAGATTAGGGTGTACCACTGATTCTGGTCTTTTTTGTATTTGTGGAAATGGTAGAGTAGTGCTCACTCTGGGTAGCTTGCTAAGTGAACCTCCCTCAGGGTAGGAGGGTCTCCCTTGTTGGGAGCAAATAGTGAATAAGATAAGGGCACAGTGATCCCTGCTGCTTGGGAAGAGGACAAGGGAGAGGTAATATCCTTTTCCCTCCATCGTTTCCATATTGCCACTTATGACTAAGTCTCCCCTGAGTCTCAACTACAGTTTATTCCTCAACCAGGACTCCTCTTCCATGGGGAAGAAGGGTGTGCTCAGAGCCTCTTCCAGGAGCCTGGCCTCAGCAGTGCTTCCTCCTACGCTCACGCTGTTGAAGCTGTTCCCAAAACATTACACTCACTGAATGGTATGGGACGAGATACAGATCAGCACTGATTTCTTTTTGTATTTGCCTACATAATTATCTTGATGCAGGTTTATTGTCTTTCACATTGATTTTCTATTTATGAATATAATTGCCAACCTTGTTTCACATAATTGTATTTTCAGTAATTCTTTTCTGAATATCTCTAAAGCACAACCTCCTTTATTCAAGCATGTTAGATCATGTCAAGATTGCAAGACATTTTTAAGCTCAATAATTAAATAAGTAAAATAATTTATTTGGATATGTGAAATGAATTGTGATAATGTAGGGGATGGCAGCTCTAAGTGTGTTAACTTTTACCATGGCCAAAGTAGGTCCAGTTTAGGCTCTAACCTATCTTAGAAGTAGAAAACACTAAGGTGGAATCAACTCTCCCTGTTCCTGCCTGGAATGTCTCATTAGAGATAGGAGACACCTGGTTAGAGTCAACTCTCCATGACCTTGCTTGGACTGTCTTACTCCTTACTGATCATTGTTAAGATATTATAAACATAAAAGAGATAAAAGAGGGTAAACAGAAGTAATTGCAAGAAGTGTATTATACCATATGTCATCATAAATTCTGGTGACAGACCCCTGATCCACCACTGTAATAGCCCGCGACCACCTGAGTCATTGACCACAACACTCAATTGTGGTTGCCAGAGAAACCAGAAAAGCATTTAAACTGAGTCAAAGAAAGAACAGGGCTGACATTTCCTGACTTGTTCATTGGGAGGTGTTCAATGGCTAGACATATTAAATAAACAGTGTTTTCCCCATCTTCAGTCTGGTGTGGAATAATCTCATGCCATCTCAATAAAAAATGGTAAAAATTTAAATTAAAATATTATTACAAATACATTGGCTTTATTCCTTCTCGAAATATTTCCCTTTTGCTTTGCATGCCTGAGAATTATGTAACTTTCTGAACTAGTTCTGAAGTCCTCCTTTCTAAATATCTTTAAGTGTGACTGTTATGGCTTGTGTCTAGATGTTTCCCCAAAGCCTCTTGTCATCATAGGTGGGGCTTCTATAAAGTTACTGGTGCTACAGCCTGTGGTGCTGGGCTTAAGGGTGTGTGACTGCTAAACTAGTTTAGTGACAAGTTTAGTATAGTTCTGTATTAATGCTGTCTCACTTGAGTCCGAGTGCTACCTGATGACCTGCTCCAAGTGTGGAGGCCTGGATAGAATATAAGGGACAAAAAGAATGTCATTGTTTGCAGTCTGGGGCTTGCTTCCTCACTACCTCTCTGCTTTGCTGCCTCACTGGCATCTGAACACCATGAACTTTTCTCTTCTGTGATGCCCCTCTGCCACACCACCCTCTCGGCCTTTGAGCCAACAAATTATGGACTGAAATCTATAAACTGAGAGCCAAATAAATCTTTCCTCCTTTAAGTTTAGGTTCCAGATGTTTTGTCATAGCAATGAGAATAGTGACTAAAGTAGAAACACTATACTGACTCCATCCTTGTCCTCATGTAATTTAAAAAATTTGCCATTCATAGCCATTTTGACTAGGGAAGGGGTAGAAATTGCCTGCTGCCACATCCAGTGAATATGGTAGATTAAAATACACTCTATGTTTTTATGAAAACTTTTATTGGATGGCAGACAAAAGCAGCATGCATAATCATTTTGACCACTCTCATAAAGACACTAATGAGAGAGGACCTCCAGAACTGATTCAGTGACTAACAAGAATGATCTGTTATAATTTATGTCCAGATATCCCTGCAAAAGCCTCTTGTATTCATAGGCAGACATTTTTTAAAGTAACTGAATTTTGAAGCAATAATATCTGGCTTGCAGTTAGAAGGTGGAATCTGATCAGAAGCGCATCAGTAGGGTTGTGATCTTTAAAAGTGTGTCTCCATCTCTGCATCCTGGCTCCACCTTTCTGTCTCTGCTTCTGAGATGCTATGAGCTGAGTTTTCTTCAATGAAGACCCTTCTACCATGCTACATCACACCAGGACTGAAATTACAAGCCAAAATAAACATCAACTTCAAATTGCAAGTGTTAGATGTTATGTTCAGTAAGACATGCACATGCAATTAAAAGAGATTCAATGCAAAACCTGAGATGAACATGCACTTCTGAAATGAAGAAATACAAATGGAACATAAATATATGAAATAATATTGAACATCATTGGTTATTCAAGAGATGTAAAATAAAACAACACTGAGATACCATCTTGTGCCAGAAAGAATTTCTATCATCAAGAAGTCAGTGAATAACAAATGCTAGAGAGATTGTGGAGAAAAGAAACACTTCTCCCCTATTGTGGGAGCGCAGACTGCCACAACCACTATGGAAATTAGTGTAGAGATTCCTCAAAAATTAGGATTAGAGGTCCCATTGAACCTAGCTATTCCCCTTCTGGGTACTTCTCTAGAAGGACTGAAAACTATACCACAGCAATATATGTGCACCCATGTTTAAAGCAGCACAATTGGTCATAGCTGAAACTTGGAAGCAACCCAAATGCCCATCAAATGACGAATGCATAAAAATGTTGTGGTCTTTTGCACAGTGGAATATTACCTAGCTGTATACAAAAGAGATAAGACATAAACTCAAGGCTCTTATAGGTAAATGGATGCAACTGGACACCATAATCATAAGTGAAATAAGACAGACCCACATGTCTAAACATTGATTGTCTATCTAGTATAAGAACCTGAAAGAGTAAATAAAATCTGAAATGTGTACTAGATACTGTGAAAGAGAAAGAATCTGCTCAAAGGGAAGGAACAACTTGATGGGAGCTGCAGAAGGCATAAAATTGGTCAAATGTGTGTGACATCTATCTACCAAAGATGATTGGGGTGTAACCCCCAAGGATTGACTCTGGTAGAAGGTGAGAGTAAGTGTCTTATATACAAAGAACATTATTTAATAGCTTCCCAGGCCTGTTCTCCAGGCAAATGAAACTGTTTGCATAAGGATGAAGCATTTTGATAAAAAGTGGCATGAGTCAAAAAACTTGATGAATAGCATCTGAGGGAGTAATAGTTTAATGTGGTATATGTGGCATATGTAGTTATTGTAAGGGACCTAGAGACTGCCACAGAACTACAGAGAACATATACTGAATTGGGAAAATAATTAAAAATATTAGCAAAAAATGGGTCAACTCTAGGAAACTCAGAATCGGAAATTGGCTGATTAACTTTATCTAAGACAGTCTTAGCCCCTGGTATAAGTGTTCTTTTTAGAAATAGAGGTTCAGTCTCCCTTGAGAATGTTAATGTTACCAAGTAAAGTCTTAAAATTGTTTAGGGTTGCAAGATGTCTAAATAGGATCTGAACAGTTTGGGGCACAATTTAGCTCTATTGAATTAGGTCCCAAATATGAAAAAGGGCACCATGGTTTGCACCATTTCAGGGACTATCCTAGGCCTGAATTGCAGAGGGCATCATCTAATTGGATAAATATTCAATTTAAAATGTATGGGGACTATGTGTCAAGAGTATGTCATCTATGTAATAGATAATGTTTGCAGATGGATAGGCCTATTGCACTGACCAAATGGCTGTAGTGACAAACTCTTGGCACAGAATTGGACTATTTGCCATAACTTGTGGTAGACAACACCATTGAAAACATCAGTTAGAGGCCTGATTATTAATACAGGATAAATTAAAAGGAAAAGGTCTTTCATCTTCAGGGTGGAGAAGGATAGAAAAGAAACAATCTTTTAAATAAAGTATCATAAAAGAAAAATGTAAAGGAATAGTGATAGGATTGTGTAATCCCTGTTGCAGCACTCCCGTAGGTTCCATGGCGCAATTGACTGCCCACAAGTCCTATAGCAATCTCCATTTTCCTGATATTTAGAAAAAGATTTAAAAAATGGGGATACTGTAATAGCTATTGGAATTTTCTAGGTGCTCCACCATCAGCTGTTTGTTAACCAGTCTGTGAGTTGCTATATTCTTCCCCTGAGTTAGGGGCCACTGGTCAACCCAAACAGAGTAATCAGACATCCAAATTGTCTTGGATGCCATCTGTGGGGTTGGAGAAGAGATCAAGACTCCTCCTCAAAATGGGCAACGACAAACCCATAAGTTTGTTCCTCCTCGGAAGAACTACAAGAGGTTCTTTTCTCTTTTGAGAATTTTTACCAGGCCTTTGACTGAGAAGGAAACCTTGTTATAACATCTGATGAGTCACCACGTACTTAGGACTGGACAAAAATGCTCCCATACCCTGTAATATGTCATGACCCCATAGACTGACCTGTATATGGGGAAGGATATAAGGAGAAAATTATCCAGAATGGCCTTCTGCATCCCTCCAAATTAGCAACTTCTGCTAGGGTAAGAAAGCTTGCCCAGTCTTAAAAATCTGTAGGGGCCACATGCAGAGACCATGCCTCAGGCCAGCGATGCTGAACTACAATTGAAACATCTGCAACCATGCCCAATAGCTTTTCAAATGCTTTTCCTTCAGTAGTCAACTCCATCTCTGGGTGATTTTGTTTAATCTGCTGAATACAGTAAGTATTAGGAGAACTAAAACCCTTGAATTGCTTTTCCTTATTTATAAATTTTCTAATTTTTTTCCAGGGGGAAAAAATGACCAATTGAGCAATGGGAATACCTAGAGTGATTTTAGCAATGGTTTGGGTAGATTGAATAATAACTTGATTTCTCTGGTATAATAAGCATCAGTTACACCAGACAAAACTTGGAGACCTTTTAAAATGAGACTGCTGCAGCCTGGCAAGATTTCCATTGTACCCTGAAGCATCGGTCCATAGACTCCAGTAAGAATAACTTGGGCCCCATTTTTCAGAAGTCAATAGGAATCAGGAGGAAGAACTGAGGTCCAAGCCTCCACTTTCCATTGTTGCTGGCCAAAGATCAAAGATGCTCCTGGTGGGGGAAGGGGAAAGCACTCCCATTATTTGGTGGGGCTGAAACAAGCCCCTTTGGAAGTTTCTTGGAATGGGTCAGCCTTCCACATCAGTTTTAGATCTATATTCACTTGCCCAGTGGTTCCCTCATCTACATCTAGTAAATGGACTGGAAGGGTATATTGAAGAGACAGACAAAGGCTCTGTTGTCTTTCATGCATTTTTGGACTAAATGTCCCTCATACCCTCACAATGGACACAAACAACCTTACATTTTCGCCTTTTTTTTAGACTGTGGATAAATAACCTGCATAATAGCTGCTGCCAAGGCAGCTTCCTGTACATATGAGGGGCCAATATCCACACAAATCCGAATCATCTCAGACAGTGTAGCCCACTTTTTATGGGTTCTTAAAGCACCTTTATACCATTTATTTGCATTTTCAAAAACCAATTGCTGAACTATTCATTTTCCAGCTTCCATGCCACTGATCATCCTCTCCACAGCTTGCAATAAATGTGCAGCAAAATCTTGGAAAGCTCTATCAAGGCCTTGCTTAATAGAAGCCAAGTTAAGGGATGTTTCACTCTTACAAGATAGTTCCCTCCAGGCCCTAATTGAAGCTATCTTACTTTGTTCATGTATGTGCAATGCAAAGGTCAGTTGATTGTGTTAGCAAAAGCACCCTTTCAATTAGCAAATGTTTTGTAATGGTTAAATTGTGAACCTCACTTTTCAAGCTGCCTGTTCCTTGCAATATTCAAAGAAATTTCCTTTCCACAATAAATGTTCACTTGGATTCAAACACTTTAGCATTCCTTTCCCATCATTTGGGACCATAGCTTTTGTCCTAGCATTTCTACTATACTCAAATTAAGGAAGCAGTAGGGCCATAAGAAACAACAGCGTGTTTTAAATTTTTTAAGGTTTTAAAAAACTAAAGATTCATGAAGACATATACAACTTGCCCTGCATTATTAGGTACTTGAAATTAAGAAACAGAACACAGATCTTAAAAACCCTCCATGGACATTCCCCTCCCCCCTACACTCATCAAATGGCTCTATTTTCCTTGAGGCAGAAGTTCCAATCTGTGACTCAGAACTTTCCCTGAGCTGCCACAACCAGGATTGTGGCATGGCTCCTTAAAAACCACTGGGTGTTTCATTTTTGCCCACATTTTAAACAAAGACATCATCTTGAGCCTAACAAATTTTCAATGCCAGCAATGCTCACAGCCAGTGCCAAGGCCATAGCATACCATAGTCATGACCCTC
>NW_004524876.1:1483656-1484818 GCF_000260255.1 Octodon degus
TTGCCTTACCAATCTTGTGTGTATAAATGTATGGCTTTGCCTCTGTCATGTTTTCCAGCTTTTCTACTTGCCCTCTCCTCATTGTCTAATCTTCAACTTCTCACTTTCCTTTTATTTCTATTTCTTCTTTTGAGTTCTTATACTAGGGAGACTATATGATATTTACAGATGTGGGTCTGGTTTATTTCACTTATGAGTATAACTTCAAGTGGTATCCACTTCAATACGAAGACTTCGAGTTTATCATTCTTTATAGCTAGTAATACCCTATTGTACAAATATAGCACATCTTTTTCATCCATTCCTAAGGTTATGGGCATCTTAGTTGTTTCCAAGATTTCGCTATCACAAATTGTGCTGCCATAAACATAGGTACACATATATCACTATTATATGATGTTTTCAGTTCCTCTAGGAAAATTCTCAGAAGGGGGATATCTGGTTTGAATGGGATTTCCAGTCCTAATCTCTTAAGGAGTCTCCACACTGATTTCCATACTAGTTGCACCAGTCTACATTCCCACCAACAGTAGAGAAATGTTCCTTTTTTCCCCAAGCTTCTACAACAGTTGTTCTTAGTTGATTTGTATATGATAGCCATTCTTTCTGGGGTGAGATGGTATCTCAGTGTTGATTTAATTTGCATTTCACAGATGGCTGGTGATGCAGAGCATTTTTTCTTGTATTTATTCATTTCT
Source organism: Octodon degus (assembly GCF_000260255.1). Taxonomy (NCBI): domain Eukaryota; kingdom Metazoa; phylum Chordata; class Mammalia; order Rodentia; family Octodontidae; genus Octodon; species Octodon degus. The sequence continues at coordinate 1,484,355 of NW_004524876.1, forward strand.
TTAGTTTCATCGTATGAGAAGTATGTACTCATTGTAGATGTCCATTTCTAGATTGGGTCTTCAAATTTTGGGGCTCTAATATTTTTTAGTTCTTTATATATTCTAGAGAGCAGACCTCTCTCTGAGTGTTTATTAGTCAAGATTTTTTCCAAATTTGTCGGTTGCCTTCTGACTTAGTTGTTAATCTCTTTTTACATGCAAAAACTTCTCAATAAGAAGAGGTCTCAGTTGTTAATTCTTTCAAGTGTTACCCATGCAAATTTATTTTTGTTCAGGAACTCTTTGCCTACCCCTATGTCTTCAAGAGTTCCTCCTACTTTCTGTTCCAGGAGATTTAGTCATTCTGTTTTAACATTTAGATCTTTAATCCATTTTTACTTTAGCTTAGTGCATGGTGATAAACCAGGCTCAAGTTCTAGTTTTTGGGATGTAGTGAACCAGTTTTTCAGCACCATTTGTTAAAG
>NW_004524876.1:1484918-1491407 GCF_000260255.1 Octodon degus
AAAGAAAAGAAAACCCACATTTATTTTTGCTTTTGCAAAGTTAGTAACACGTGACACTTATAGCTGACCTTAATCAGGCAGGATGTTTATCTCAGGACTGAGGCAGCTTGTTTGCTTTAGGCACTGAGGCCTCATCTCACCTACACACATTTGACCAGTTTTCTACCTTTTGAGCTCCCAACAACTGGAGTGATGAAAAAGACAAAATAAAGAAATAGGAAAGAGAAAAAAAAGATATATCTGTATATGTATAGAGAATCACTTGGATGATTGTATTACTGGTTTCTGCTGGTCTATAGAAAAGAGCATTTAATGCTTAATTCTTTTCTCTCCTAATTTTTAATTTCTTAAATCTTTTTTGACCAATCTTGCATGTTTATATCTGGTAATCTATACAAGTAATTTGAAGACAACATTATGCAATATAATAGCCTTAGATGATTTCCTATTTTGTTTGGTTAAATTGTGTATTGTTCCTAATGTTTTTAATATTTTTTCTCTTTAATAAATAATAAGGAAGTATTTTGAATATAATTAGTTAATGTGTTTCTTTATTACAGTCATTTTTTATTTAAACAACATATTTTATCAGCCCTGTGTGAATAGAAATAAATGTCATATATATGAATAAAATTATGAATGCATATATAATAATGAATGAATATTTTAAGACTATAGAATACATGTTCCACGTATAGCATGTCTATATATACTTCTTACTTTGAGAGACATAGACCTTTGTATCAGGTCTATGTCTATTTGTTTTAGGTGGGAAATTTTTATCAAACTTTGGCTCAATGTTTTATTGAGAAAACTCACTAAAGCTTTGTGTCCACCATGTACTCAGAAAAACTGGCCAGACAGTCTTCCTTATAAGGAATGGTACTGAGTGGACAACACAAAATAAAACAACCAACAACATTTACCTCACCTGGTTTCATGGCTTGTACACTTTCATTTTGTTTTGCTTTTGAATCCAATCTATATTACCATGCTCTTTCATCATATTTTTGTGTGGACCTTGTTTGTTTCATAGCCTGAATTTCCTCCTGCAGTGCTGTACTCATCATTTGTTTGAAATATATTTAAAAAATTAAAAAGAGAACTTGTTCAGAGCACAGATTTTCTCATTTATTGTTGCAAAATCATGGTGAATTTACTCCCCTTTTATTCTCATTGAAATACAACATTTTCAAATATACATATATAATATAGTACACACATACACAATACACACATGCACCTAGACTGTTCTTATTCCTATAAACACATATATCATCTGCACACATATGTGTATATTATATTTTATATTCGTGTAAATTATTCTTATGATTTTACTAATGCATCTTATATTCTTTAAAAATTTGTATGCATAGAAAAAATTCAACAATTCTAATTTCTCCATTTTTGTTTTATTAACTAATAGTGCATAATTTGCTTTGTGAAAATACTGGAATGAGAAAAGAGCTGTTCATTTCCTGCTGTAGCTACTCTCAGTTCCTTTGGCAGAAATACAAATGAAGGCAGGGGAATTAGAAAACTTCCTGTCAAAAAACAGGAAGCATGAGGTATGCTCTGATGGGAGGTACTGGCACAAGGAAGATCACTAGAAGAAGAGCTCAAGGGACATGTTTAGGTTGTATTGGGAGCTGGCCAGTACTCCAGTGTCCTGAGCTAATGTATGGTAAAGGATAAAACACAATAGACAAAAGTGATATGGGAGTATAGGGCTCCAGGAAGGTCAGAGCTCTTGGGGCTGAGACTGATTTCTCGGAACTGGCCATTATCTATTGGGTACATCACATCAGCCTGCTTATAGGGAACTAGAGGAACAGTGGAAGGAAAAGGTGCAAAAGTGAGCAATACCTTGCAAAATTGTGACAAATATATTTCAAGCAGTAAATGTTTAATGAAAGATCTGCTTTAGCACTAAGGTTGGCAGTTATTGGGCTGGAATTCTGAGTAAGATTTAGCATCTATAAATGCAATGTTAACTTGCCTTCAGTGATTTCACAGTGCCACAGGCCACTATGGGCCTCTACTATGACCACTGGCATGAAGGGTTCTGTTTCTGCATATCAGATGCTGATTTGCATAAATTATCAAATGCTACTTTACCTGGGGAGAATATCTAAATAATCAAGATGTAATTTTATCACTAACATCTCAAAATTCACATTCTTGGTTTTCAGAGACTATGTTCTAAATATGTGGACACACTTCACAATACTATTGTCAAAGCACAGAAGTGATACTCTAGATAAACAGGACCAGATTCTCTACTACAAATGAAATAGTGTCCAGGAAAGGCACATGGAAAACAGGATTGAGGCCTAACATTCATTAAATTATACATTAGTGTCTCTATTAGTCTCTCCCATGTGTAAGTGCTTAATCCATTTCTCTAAAATGGAGGTGGAAATCAAATTTAGAATGTTTCCTTATTGTGATGTTTGGCTATCATCATTGATTATTTTTCTGGGAGAAAGGGACACTAGAAAGTCATAAGTTTATTTGATAAAAGTTATTTATCTATTCAGGTGTAAGACAAGATATTACTGTTTATAACATTCTGTGTACTGATGAGGTAGAACTGAGGAAAAGGGTATTATTTGGGACAGTCTGAAAATGACATCAGTGATATATGAAAACAGAAGAAAAAAAAGTACATATGAAAACTAACAAAGGACTATTTGAAATAATATTTACAAGAGATTAATTTTATAGTTATATTTTCATTTTAACCTGTTTACATTCATATTACATAATGCATACATTCATTATTGGGACATGGTACATATGCATATCACATTTTATTACTGTGTAATTCCCCCTCACCCCTCCTCCCTCCACCTTTCCCATTCCTAAATTCCCTTCTTTTCTTCACATATACTTTACCTAAAAGGTAATTTTTTCCTGTTAAACATTTCTCCAAATTAAAAAAAAATATTTGAAAACCATGCAGAACTCATTTAGAAAGCTGTAGAAGTAAACAAACTTAACTCCTTGGTGGGAACACATAAACCTTTGGAACATTTTTTTTGTTTATGTACACAAAAAGAATTATAAGGAATTGTCCAATGCAAATTGTACAAGTTTGCAAGTGACAACATCTACAGAACGCTGCCAAACTAGGCACCCTCAAAGAGCCAATAGTAGTTTGGTTCTAGGCTCACTCTAAGTGTCTGAGACCAAACAGAGCTGGTAGTATAGTTTCAATTCAGAAACCAGTAGTAGGCTTAAGACCCAGACAGAGTCAGTGTGTCAGATCAAATGCAACAGCTGAATGATAGAGAGGAAATGAATTTCTCAGTTCAAAATCAGTCAGAGAAAGGAAGTTTTTCTTACTCAAGGAAAGTTTAACCTTACACATTCAACTCATCAGATGAAGCCCACTCAAGTTCAAGCAAATGATTCACTTAACTCAGTCTATGGATTTAATGGTAATCTCATCCTTAAGCACCCTTTCTCACCTTCAGAATAATGTTTGATGAAATATCCAGGAACTCCACAGATCAGCCAGATTGACCTGTGAGGTCTATCATAATACAGGTAAATGCTTGCTTCATTCAATTAATGTAAATATAAACATGACTTAAGATAAAAACACAAAATATTCTGGGCATTATGGTACACATCTGAAATCCTAGTAATTGAGTGACTGAGGCAGGAACAATTCAAGCCCATAGCTATTACAAGGAAAAAAAGTATAAAGAACAGAACAGAAATTAGTGAAATTGGGACTAAAACACACACACACACACACACACACACACACACACATGAATCAATGTATTGAGTTTTTTCTTTAAAAAGAATAAATATAATAAATTAATTCTTAGCCAAAAAGCATACAAAATAAAATATATGATTGTTATAAATGCAATTACAAATGAAAAAGTTGAAATAACAATGGAAACTTCAAAACCAAAAGATTATTAGTAACTACTTTGAAAAGTGTTCTCAAAGAAATTGGAGAATGTGCAAGAAATTGAGAAATATTTATACACACATGAATTACTAAAGCTGGTCAAAGTTGGAATGAATAACCTATTAATCCAAGAACAGAAATAAAATTGAAGCAATAATGAAAAAATATTTAAAAATCTGGCATCTAAGAAAAGCTCAGGATCCAATACACGCACACTGAATTCTGCATAACTTTAGGATAGCGGTAATCCCAGTACTCCTAAAACTTTTGAACAAAATTGGAAGGGAAAAAGCAAACCAAAACTTGGTCTTGGAAGCCAGCAAAAATTCCACTAAAGGATTCTTAGCATTAAAGCAACACTGAGATTTCATGTTACTCCAGAAAGAATTATTTTGATTATGTTAAAGAAATCAATGAATAGCAAAGGTTGGTGAATCTGTGGGAGAAAAGGAACACTTCATTTTTGCTAGTGAGAATTACTTAATATAAACTGAAATTTTTCTCCAGTTCTGGTCATGAATTGAATCAAACTTCCCATAAAGTTTAATGTAAATAAGCTTACCCTGTTTTGAACCATACATATTTTTTAACTACAAAAATATGAAACAAAATGTAGTAAGTACAGTATGAAGAAAGAGAACACTTACCTCAACTGAGGCAATTTCTGGAGTGGAGGACATGAATGTGGGGTGGAGAGAAGGTTCTTGTTTGGAGTGAGAGACCTGCTCCACAAAATCGTTGTGGAGATAGCCTTCGGGGTTTCCTTTTTTCCTTGTCTCTTAACTGCAAGATTAATTTTAATGAAAAATATGCCCAATGTTCCTTTTTTTTCTACAGTTCATAAATGCCTGGAAATAAGAAACCATGTTATTCATCAGAATTAACACCCTGTTCAGTTCTTTGGGGTGGTGCTTCTCAAAGAAATCCTAATACTCATTCTAGATTTTCATAATGATTTTAACATGTCACTAGTAACCTCCATCCAATCTTCTTCTTCAGTGGACTGCTCCTCAGCAAACACTGCTGCAACAAGTACCTTTTGAAAGAGTATAGCAGGTTTTTGATCATCAACTCCTTATTTTTCTCAACAAGCTCCCATGTGCCTGCACCACTGACATCTTGACCCATACTCTTGGCCAGTCTCCTTCACTATGGGTGTATCATACCCTTCAAATCTACATTCAATGATTCATTCTGGGCACAACTTCTTTCCAGGCTGAGTTTAGGTGTGATACATAACTTTCCAGGCTTTGTCAAGGAGGTTGATGCAGAGTGCTACATCAAAGTGTTTGTCCAGAATTCATTTTGGGTCTAGGATATTTCTTTAGTGACATTAAAACACCTTCATAAGAGCATTTTTGTACACAGCCTCTTGAAGTTGGTGTACACAACTGAATACTTGCATTTCCATGTGCTGCAGAAGAGATGCCATGCTGGTGGAAGGAACTTGATCTTTATTAAGTCATACTGAGAGTACATATCACACACCAGTGCTGGAGGTTATACTGAGGTATTATCCATCAGAAGAAGATACATTGTATGCAACTGAATGTCAGAAAGATATTTCCTAATGGTGAGGGCAAGCACCTTCTGCAATCATTCCATGAACAATTGCCTTGTGACCCTCCATTTCACACTAACTTCATGACAGGTAGTCTATAGACTTCTTCACATTCTGCTCTTTGACTAGACAAAGGGTCTGTGAATGGTGCAAAAGAAGTGGCTTCATCTTCAGATCAGTACATTCATTTGGGTACAGCAAAATTGTCAATCTGTCCTTCCTGGGCTTTTGCCCTAGCAGTGCTTTTCCTACTGCATAAAATAAGGTATCTTCAGCATCTTATTTCAGAAGAGCTCTGCTTTATTATAGTAGAACACTTTCTGAGTGATATATCTTTCTGTCTTCATGAATTCCGGGAATTCCTTCTTGTTGGCTTTTGAAATGCCTTTGTCAGAAATGGAAGCCTCACCATGTGTTATCATGTCGTAGGTACCATTTCTATTATGAATTTATAAAAACATCCTCTTCTGAACTTAAATTCATCACTTGTTTCACTTGTAGAGGAGTTTTGTTGCAGTAAATCACTGTACAGTTGCCTTGAATTTTTTCTCACATTACAGCACATTACTAATGCTGCCACCTGTCAGCTGTTTCTCATTCAACAGCACTAACATTTTTTTTTCTCCACTTCCAGCTCATGGGTCCTCTGGTTGGTTAATATCCTTACTCCTTTTTCCACATCAGTTCATTTAATGGCATTTTTGTTCTTCAAAATATGTGAGACTTTCAGCTTTGCCATTCTGTACTTCAAGGCCAGATCAGTCACCTGAATAATACGTTAATATTTTTTGATAATTTTCTCTTTCAATTCGACAGTTATTTTCTTCAGACCTTCTTCTTACCGTTCCTGCAGTGCACTTTTTTTCTCTGTACATTCTTGTCACCTTCACTGGGGCTCTGCTTTTTCTTTGGAGCCATGCTGAATTAATTCTGCACAGTACAGTCTTCTCCAATAAGCATACAAAGATGCTTCACTGCATGTGTGCAGTGGTCTGTC
>NW_004524876.1:1499157-1504074 GCF_000260255.1 Octodon degus
CAATGTTCGTTCTTCCTATCCAGGAGCAGGGAATATCTTTCCATTTTCTGAAATCCTCTAAGATCTCTTTTTTTCAAAGTATTGTAATTTTCCTTGAAAAGATCTTTGATTTCTTTAGTTAGAATAATTCCAAGGTATGTCACTTTCTGCAGTGCTGTTGTAAAAGGTATTGTTTCTATAATTTCCCTCTCAGTGTGTTTGTTATCTGTGTAGAAAACTGCTACTGACTTTTGGGTATTGATGTTGTATCCTGCTAGGCTACTGAATTTGTGTATCAATTCTCAGAGCTTCTTTGTTTAGTTTTTTGGATCTTCCAATTAAAATATCATGATAGCTAATGATTCCAGAACTATATTGAACAGGAGTGGTGATAGAGGACAACCTTGTCGTGTACCAGATCTGAGAGTAAAAGATTTCAGTTTTTCCGCATTTAGAATTACATTAGCCATTGGGTTGTTATAGATGGATTTATCAGATTGAAGCAGGGGCCATCTCTTCCAATTTTCTGTGGGATCTTCAACATGAATGAGGGTTGGAATTCGTCAAATACCTTTTATGCATCAATTGAGAAGATCATGTGTTTTCTAGATTTGGTTCTATTGATATGATGTTTTACATTTATAGATATGTGTATATTTAACCATCCATGCATCCCTGGGATGAATCCTACCTGGTCTTGGAGTATAATCTTCTTGATAATTTTCTGTATTCTATTTGCGAGGATTTTATGGAGGATTTTGGCATCTATGTTCATGAGGGAGATTGGCCTATAGTTCTCTTTTTCAGTTGCATCATTCTCTGGTTTTTGTATCAGTAAAATACTTGCCTAAAGGAAAGATTTTGGGAGAACTACTTCCTTTTCAATTTCATTGAAGAGTTTGAGGAGTATTGAAATTACATTTTCCTTAAGTTTCTTGTAGAATTTACCTGTGAATCCATCAGGAACTGGACTTTTCTTTGTCACTAGGCTTTTTATTACATTTTGTATTTCATAGGCTGTTATTGGGTTATTGAAAAATGTTATATCTTCTTGATTCAGTTTGGGTAATTTTCACCTTTCTAGGAATCTGTCCATTTCTTCTGTCTTCTATTGTGTGAAAGTAAAGGTTCTCAAAGTAGCTATTGGCAATCTTCTGAATTTCCACTCGGTCTGAGGTAGTTACACCCTTTTCATTCTTAATTGCTTGTAGTTGCATTATTTTTCTGGTTTTTGATGAGATTAGCTAGGGGACTATCAATTTTATTTAATCTTTCAAAGAACCACCTTTTTTTCGTTAATTCTTTTAACTGTTTTCTTTGATGCAGTTGAATTCATTTCTGCTCTAATCTTAATAATTTCTTCTCATCTTTGGGCTCTGGATTTGGTTTGCACTTCCTTTTCTGGATGTTAGAGGTGCCTCATGAGGGTGTTTTTTGTTCCCATTGTTTTCAAAATGTGTGGGTTCACAGCTATGAATTTCTCTCTGAGAACTGCTTTCCTCACATCCCATATGTTTTGATAAATTGTGCTTGAATTTTCATTGAATTGTAGATATTGTTGAATTTCTTATTTAATTTCATCTCTGCCCCATTGGTTGCTGAGTAGGGTGTTGTTTAATTTCATGTATTTATGGGGTTTTTCTGTTTTCTTGTCTTGTTCATTTCCAGTTTAATTGCACTATGGTCAGATAATATGCGTGAATAATTTGTTTTCCTGCATAAACTTAAGCATGACCTATGGACCAGTATGTGGTCCATTTCAGAAAATGAGCCATGTCCATCTGAAAAACATATATATTCAGCTGTTATTGGGTGGAACACTCTGTATATATACACTATATCCATTTGTTCCAAGCTGTGGTTCAGTTTTGCTACTTCTCTGCTAATATTTTGTCTGGTTGACCTATCTTTTTGGGATAAGGGGGTGTTAAGGTCTCCTGTTAAGACTGTGGTATTGAATATTAGACTTTTCATGTCCATTAAGATTTGTCTTATATAGCTGGGTGCTCCCGTATTTGGTGCATACATATTTATGAGTTTTTGCCTCTTCCTCTTGAATGTTTCCCCTATCCAGTATGTAGTGGCCATCTTTATTTCATTTGATCATTCTTGGTTTGAAATTGAGACTGTCTGAGAACAAGATTACTACCCTTGCTGTTTTCTGAGGTGCTGGGGATTGTAGTTTTATTTTTCCATCTTTCATTTTCAGCTTATGAATGTCTTTTTGAGTTAAATGTGTTTCTTGTATACAGCATACTGTTATATTGTGTTTCCCAATCCACTGTAGCAGTCTATTTCTTTTAATTAATGAAATAAGTCCATTTACATTAATCATTATAATTGAGATGCACTGATTTATGTCGACATGTTATTTACCTGCTGTTATTTTCCTTTTTCTCCTGTGTTTAATTGTTTGCCTTATTTAGTTGGTTTCTTCTGCTTTCATTCATGGAATTCTGATTATTTTGGTCCCTCATAGAACATCTTTTAAGAGTCTGTGTAGGGTTGGCTTTGTCATCATGAAATGCTTTAGTTGTTGTTTGTCATGGAAATATTTCACTTCTCCGTCAAACTTGAAAGAGAGTTTTGCAGTGTATAGTAGTCTGATTTGGAATTTGGTTTCAAAGAGGACTTGAAGTACTCTGTCCCATCCTCTTCTTGCATTCATTGTTAGTGAAGAAAAGTCTGATGTTATTCTGATGGGTTTTCCTTTGAATGTACTTTGTTTCCTTTCTCTAGCCTCTTTCAGTATATTATTCTTGTGCTGGATTTCTGGTATCTTGTCTGTTATATGTCTTGGTGTGTTTTTAATTAGGTTGAAGTTATTTGGCATTCTGTATACTTCAGTTACCTGAATGTCAGATTGTTTCTTCATATTTGGGAAGTATTTTTCTATTATCTCTGTGCATATTCTTGTTATATCATTTGACTTCTTCTTTCTCACTGATGTCTATTAGTCTCATATTGTTCATCTTTGCATCATCTTGAAGGTGATGAATTATTTTTTCCTGAATCCTAGTTGTTTTTAAGGGATAGTTTCTTATCTTTTTACTAGCTGCACCTTTTTACTAGACACCAACAGTGTCTTCAAGATCTGAAACTGTCTTTACTTTCACTCAGCTATTGCGCCTGCCAGGGAAGCATTTATTTCACTGAGCCACCTCCCAGGCCCACCTCTGTACATTTTTGACTCTGCTTCATGCAGACTATTTCTTTGCTGTATTGCTCATTCAAAGAATTCGTTGTTTTTCTAATCTCTATTTTTTCATCAATGTCTTCTTTAGAATCAGTTATTAATTCTTTTACTGCAGAGATTTTCTCAGATCAACTTTCCTCTATGTGTTTCCACATTTGATTCTTTACTTCATATGCTATTAACTCAGAGATTTCTTTTTCTATTTCAGAGATTATTTCTGATCTGAGTTTCTCTATACCATTCTACTGTTGTTTCTTTACTTCAGATGCTATTAATTCATACATTTCAGCTGAGCTAGTGTCCTCTGCACTTGTTCTGGGTGGGTTTGAGGGCTGAGATTGCATTTTGCTCCTTCTCTTTGTCATTTAATAAAGCACTGGCTTCTAAAGTTTGGTGTAGAGCTTTAGTGCAGTTGTAATCTTAGCACTTACTGTAATTCGGATGAGATCTCTTAAGTTTGAGTTTATCTAGTTGTGTCTGGCTTGGGTCTAGCAGTTTTGTTCAGCTCCTTCCTGCTGCAGCCCTTGGAAGTGAACGTGTTGTGCTCCTCTGTTTTGCCCTTGGCCCAGGGGGCATAGGGGAGTGCAAAATCTCTCCCACACACTACCTGGGCCTGGTCTTGGGCTGGGTTTGGGGGGTTCTGAGAGCACAATAGAAGTTCTCACTCGCTTGGTGGCCTTGGGAGATGGGCTCCAGTGGGGTGGAGGTATCCCAAGGATATGGCAGAAGGTCTCACTCAGGCGGCGTGCCTGGGTTTTGGTCCAGAGAGTTTCCTCAGGCAGGTGCACAGGAGCCAGAAGCTCTTCCACACACTCACTGGGCCTGGGCTTGAATGGATCTAGGGGTCCCGAATGCATGGAAGTTCTCACTCACTCGGTGGACTTGTGGGAGGGTGGACTACAGAGGGGTCCTAAAGGACCGGCAGAGGGTCTTAGTCACTCAGCGTGCCTATGTTTTGTTCTGGAGGTTTTAGGAAATTGATGAACCAGAGATCATAAATAGGTTAGACACACAAGCTTAAATATCATGTATTAAAAACCCAAAGTATAAGTAAATTTAAATGGCAAGATAAAAAACAGAGATGAACTTTTGAAAACTGGAAAAGGATCTGTGAGTGAAAGCAGGTAGGAGGTAGAAGATGGAGAGAGGAAAATAATGAAGATATGTTGTATACAAGTACCAGCTCCTTATTATGAATGTAATCATTTTGGTAGCAAATATGCTCTAGTAAAAGATAAAAGGAAGGTAAAAGGGGAACAGAGATTAACAATAGTGAAGCAAGTTACTTGGGTGGAATTGCTAACAGGAGTGTGGTAAGGTGTGCTACTAGTGGAATTCCAAGATAATTTTCACTGGTGCTTTTATTGTCTGTTTTTGTTTATTTGTTTTTGATGCCTTTGAGGTCTTGGGTAAAATATGTTCTTATCCAGTTAGCTTTCTTCCTGGAAAAGTTTGAGAATAACTTTAGAATAAATTTTTCAACTAGAAGCTTGAATGTCCTTTACTTTTAGCTTCAAGTAATATTGGGTCACTTTGGGTGATGGTTTGGTAGAGTCTATCTAAATCTAGCTCTACTTTATTTTGTCAAGATAGCATTTTTTAGTGCTTAATCAGTGTGTTCCAAATTTTCCTTTTTTATCACATATAAGCATCAAATAGCATGGAGAACTTAGACTTAAGTTTAGAGTATAAAAATTTATTTATAACTCTAAAAGCTTTATGGAATTTCAAAAAATAATCCA
>NW_004524876.1:1504174-1506006 GCF_000260255.1 Octodon degus
ATTATGCAAAAATCTAGGGCTAGCCAGGTAGCTCAGTGGATTAAAGCACTTGCCTAGGTAGACACAGGACTTGGGTTTGATCCCAAGCATGCTGTGCCAGCTCCGCCTCCGGGGTGCTGTGATGGCGATTGAGATTGGGTGTGGTTGTGCACACCTGTAATCCCAGTGCTTGGGAGGCTGAAAAAAGGAGGATCACTATGAGGCCAATCTGTGTAGTGTAGTGAGACCCTGTGGACCCTCTACTAAACATAAAAACAAACAAACAATTGAAACAAGACTTGAAGTTATAATTTCATTTGACCAGCTATTCTCTTTCAAGGTACATTCCCTGAAGCATTTTGTACATTTCTATTTCTATTTCTATTTATGGCAGAACAACTTATAACAGTTTAGTTTTGATTCAGCCTATGTGTCCACTAGTAACTGCACAGGTAAGAAATATGTTCCTAAGGGCTACATGTACATGATGGAGTGCTACTCAGCCACAAAGAAGGAGAAACTCGAGGAGGTTTTTTTTCTAGGAAAAATTTTTTAATAATTTTATTGAGAAACAATTATCAATGATACAGTATCACAACCGACTACTGGCACATTTTCAGTAACTAATACATTGAATATCGTGGTCTTAATGGTTGTTCATTGTATAACATGCAGACATGATATCCTGTCTCAAACACTATTATAACAAACCTCTCTATTCATTGAATTAAGAGAGTGGAGCTGTATATCTATCCTAAATACTTTTAGTATACCAATACAAAATGGTCATTCATTTGTATCCCCATTTTTAGTTAGTTTTGTAAGAGAAGGGCATTTCATTGTCTTTTAAATACTGTAGGTGCTTGAATTCAACAGAATCTCCCAATGTATTCAAGAAGTCTGTAAGAGTAGTGGGCTTTCCATAAGACTGGCAATGTCCAAAATTGTTGACTTGAGCTTTTTACAGCCCACCATATTAATATGGCTTTACTTTTTATACTTTGTTTTAATGCTTTTCTGCTGGATGCATAAGACTATGATAAAGCAAGACCTTTATAACAAGAAATTTAACTTTTGTATTTGATTAGGTCAGTCACATCCCCTCAGGATTTAACCTGAAACCTATATCGCAGTTTGTGGATCCTTTGTGAGTGTCAGCTATGTGGATAAGTCACAGCCATTGCTTGACCAATTTGCTCCCTGTGAAAGCCTGAGATAATGATTTCTCTCCATGTCACTACTCTTACGCATACTCTACATTATCAATCACATTCCTCTGTGGCCCCATAATTTCCTTGATCAGAAAATTTGGGACACAACTAAGTTACATGTTGCAGTATAGGTTCTACTATGTCCTGAGTCCTCACTGAACTTGAAAAGCTAAGGCCAAAATATTGGCTGTCCTTGAAGCCCTTCCTTTTCTCTAATTTTTGGTCTGCAAACTTATGCTGTTAACCCTCTAGAAGAGAAGTTTATTATTACCCTTCAACATAAGCAGTTGTGTCTAACCTAACTATCTGTCTGAATATCAAACATCTTAGGCATAACATGGAAGAGATATTTTCCATCAAGTATTGATATGTTAAACATAAAGTCCCTGCAGAATGTGAAGAAAATTTTTTTAAAAAATTGAAAAAATATGAATAAAATATTACATGACTTTACACAGAAATTAAGAAATCAAACCTTATACAGCATTGTAGCAGAACTGTCCTGTGACTTTTTTTCCTGTCTCCAGTTTTCTATTTTTTCATAATATTATTGAGAATACAAATAGCAATGAGACAGTTTCAAATCAAATTGGTAGGACAGTTTCAATAATTAACACATTGCATACTCTTTTCCTAGTGGTT
>NW_004524876.1:1507072-1519122 GCF_000260255.1 Octodon degus
AAAAAAAATAGTTGCAATAGAATATCGTTCCTGAACCTTGCTCACTTTCACCAAATTTTCCTTTTAATTTTAAATAAAGTTCAGTTAATGGTATAAATGTCATATTAAAAAAATACTAGCTGTCATTATTAGTATGTTCATCTAAAGGCAGCTCTTGCACTATTGACAAATGACTTCTAGACCAATTTAGATACCCTACTCTGAACATAGATAGGAAACAAATATCTTGGAGGATTCAGTTGGATTTCTGATGGGCCAGATCTTAAAATATATATGTATTTTTCCATTTGAATTCCCTTGCCCAAAGTTAAGTCTTGGCCGCAAGCCCCAGGAAGACAATCATTTTCCAAAAGAAGTCTCATTTCAGGAAAGGTTCAAAAATTTTGCTGCCCACTTAGCCAAATTTGTAAAACTGAGATGTAGTATGTCATTGAAGAGAGAAATTAGGAACACGTCTTTGTGCTATAACACTGACTTTAATATTGAACTGATATTCTTTTTAAGACAGTAAGAATGCAAGACAATTTAAGCACCCATATGAAATAAATGTGGCTTTGCCCAACATAAACTGGCCAATATTACTCTTTAGCTCTCTAGATTATCAGTAAAGATACTGCAATGAAATATAAAAATTTGACTCAAATTCATTCCATCCTGAATTACATATCAAAACTGACTAATACAAAGACATGTAGCTTGACCAAAAGATTCAATATATGATAGAAAAATGATTGCAGTATCCTTTAAACATTGTCAAAGCATAATGGGTGGATTTTAACACATCAGAAAAATTATAGTAACCTTTTTATAAAGTCTCTAGTAAAGGCTACACTAATAAAATTAAATAATTGTGCTATAATTCTAATTTACATATTATTACTGGTTAAACAGCTAATAATTTCTTCCATTAAAGCTTATCTAAAATTTATTCAGTGAAAGACCAAGATTTATAATGGAAGTTATAAAATCTACCCATTTTATGATTTCCTAGATAAATTCTATAATCCTATCACAAAATTAACTGTTGTTCCATTGTAGAAACCTACTAAGTATAAGTTGTGAAGCAACTGACAATGCAAGTAGAGCTTGGGTTCAATTAAAAAATAGTGAGCTATCTAAATATTAATAAATATTTTAATGTTGATAAAAATAAAATCTATAGGATCCCATGTTTTAGGTATTTCATGCATCAAACTCTAAGCACCTTCATGTATTTCTGCATACATCTCTGCAGCTAAAATTCATTAAGTGTTTTATTGAAGTAGGGTACAAACTAGTTACATCAGTAAAAGAAAGTTAAGGAGCATGGAGAGTGTTATGGTGGAAAGAGAAGTCTTCAGGGTGCTCTGAGTGGAAGTTGCTAGCACAGGAAAGGAAAGATATGAGCTAGGAGTGGGTTATTTTACATGATAGTTGGCAAAGAATTGTTGGAGGATTCAACTAAAATTGATGCTAATTTGGAAATTGGTAAAACTTAGGTAAGCTGCCGATCATCCCTGAAATCCTTTTTGCTGAATAAGATACAGGTTATGTGTCAGGTATGTATTATCATGTATGATCATATACTGTCTATTTCTACATTGCTTGTAGGTTATCTCTGATTATTTACTATTCTCATAGCAAACTTTTACAACAAAATGCACAAAAATGTACATCTACTTTTTGCCTATAATATGACTAAATTTTATTTTATGTTCTATTTTTATGAGCCCTTTCCTATAAAATCGCTATGACATAAAACTCCTTTAATTGGGCATACATAATGCATATAATCAGTTTTCAATCTGAGCTTCTGATATATTTTCCTATGTTTTTCCACATATTTTATCCTAAGTTGCATAATAAATTATTATCCATTTCCCCATACATATCCAATCCTGGAGGTTTTTAAAACTACCACAATGCTTAACACCGATGACCATGTTGATCACCCAAGACTGGGGGATCCTTTTTTTGATTACAGAACCATGTTGGAATAATTCATTTTAAAAAAAGGTATACAAAAATTATTTTGAAGTACAAACAATTTGGCCCATTTTTTGCTTCTTAAAATATTCATACTTCACTTCTCTGTATATAAAAGTAGGAAGTGAGGGCCGGTGATATAACTCAATGAGTTTTATCAGTGCTTGCTTAGGCAGAAATCAGAAGGATCACTACAAGTCTGAGCTGTATAGTGAGACCTTGAAAAAAAAAACCTATAAAAGTAATAAATTGATTAGCTAAACCTCATATTTCAGCTTAACTAATATTTTTAGCAGCATTCTAAAGAATTCATGACTATTTTACATGTAAAGATATTGGAAAAACTGATCTACCCTTTATTCTTACACTTTCTTAAAGTTCTAATGATTAATCTTCTATTACCATTACCTCTTTTGCCACCTGTTCTTGATAAGGTAGTCACTTGTGCACCACTGCAGGATAAACAGCTGTCAATGTTGGCCAGGGGTTACTAGGCAATACATGTTTCCTGGATGACTGGATAGAATGGAAAAGAGGGGAAGGTTACTTTCTTTAAGATCCAAATTTTTCTTATTTTAGGTTCAAGGCATTCTTTAAGAGACTCTCAATTCTAGATTTTATATGTACCTGTCTATTTTTTTTTAGTCTCCTTATCACTGATTTTTCCAGTGGACTAAGTGCTTACTTAGGTAAGCACAGGGCTCGGGGTTCGATCCCTGGCACCATATACCATGCTGCCCCCACCTCCTAGGCACATTGAGCCCAGGATGGAGTCCAGACATGGTGGCACACACTTGTAATCCCATCACTAGAGAGACAGAAAAGAGGTAGGTTCACTAGAAGTCCAAGCTGAGTAATGAGAGCCTGCAAAAAAAAAAAAAAAAATGAAAGTAGGCAAAATGGAAATTAAAATAATTAAAAATGAAAAAGTCCAAGATAAAGTTATGGGTGCATTAGTAACACAAACATCAATTTTTGATGAACATTTTTTTCTTTTCAATTTTTATAGATATTTGCATCAATATTAAAGTGTTCTTATTTGAAAGATTATGAAATTGTTTCTAAATTCTCTAAAACATTCATTTATAAGTACATAGAAGAGAAATAAGGAAAGGTAAAGGCATAACATCTTTCTGCTTACTGCATCTAACCCTAGTTCTTTTCCTTCATGTGGCTGACAAATAGGTATGAGTATGATAATTATCACAGGGTCCACGACCACATGTTCTACGAGGCCAACATTACTGGTTATTTTAGCATTTACATGATTATTGCCACCTGACAATAATCTGGCAAAGGTTTAAGGATTTTGAACATTTTTACAGCTTACTATCAATATTATTTAAGGGCTCTGAAATTTTGTCTAATATAAAAATAAATTTAATTGCAAAAATGAACCTCCCCTTGATGCAAATTAATAAAAATAAAAAATGCTTTGTTTTAGTATTTGTGCTTTGTTTTCTTATAGTTTTAAAAAACCATGAAAGCTATAAATTTCTATTTAAATTGGTAGTGTGTAAGTAGTAATAATCTTCATATTTATAGAGGATTTTTTGATACCTCTGTCTATCTATCTATCCATCCATCCATTGACCTATCTATCATTGATCTAATCTTCAGCAAGAGAAGTTACTATTCATGTTCCAAAAATTTAATAGTGTTCCTATTTATTTTGTACTAAGTAGTATCATTAACTAAATTCCATTTTAAAACACCTGTAATTCAGACACCTTTCTTATGTATTACTGAATATTTTACTAACTTTTTTCTACTAAAATATTTCTATATAATCAAAAGCATGTGATTAAAGGAGAAAGTACAATGAATATGTATAGAAGTACTATATGCTGGATTTGTTCATTTTTTTTCAAAGTAGAACACTGTGTGTGTGTGTATGTTTGTGTGTGTGTGTGTGTGTGTGTGTGTGTGTGTGTTGGAGATCAAACTCAGATCCTTGTATAGGCTAAGCAAATATACTACCTCTGAGCTATAACATCAGCAAGGTCTGATGATGATTTTCTTATTAAAAATACACAAACTCCAGGAAAGGAAGAAAAGAAGAAATGAGTAATTGTGGTTTGGGCCATTTTGATTTAACAAATATAAGACAACAACAGGTGAGATTTAAATATCCACAGAAAACAACATTTTGTTCAACTCTCCAAAGATAGTGTTCCTAGCTTTTGATGGGATAATTTGCAATTACAAGAAGGCATTATAAATGACTTAGCATTTGCTATAAAAGTATTCAGCCAAGTGGTTAACACTGAGCAATCACAGGGTGGCTAAATTTCAGTAGTATTTAACAACACATTTCTGGCACTGTTTCCATGTGACATGATCAATACACTTAGCTTTATTAGTAGTAGTAAACTTCATTGGAGAGTCCACAACTGAGAGGCCAAGTCATGGCCTTGAGATCAACGCTGAAACCAACTGCATCAGAATGGTGCAAGGCCACTGCATGACAGGGAGAGGAATAGAAGAAAGTTGGAGAGAATCGATAGCACGCTTGCTCAATACCTCTTAGTGCTTCTCCGCAGCTTCATGTCCCATTGCACTCAAAGAGAGTAAGGGTTTATGATACAAGAAAGCTATCTCCATATAAATAATACACCAAAACTTTTATGATGCATTTTGTGCCACAACTTAAATATTCACTAAAGGAGCATAATGCTTCATCTTGATGGCAAGATGACTTGACTTTTTATCCATCTTTTTATTGATTTTTTTCTAGAAAATCCAAATAGAATGAAGTGAAGAGGTTTGTTTGCACTGATGAGAGGAAACTACTGTTCTTTTGTATATTCAAGGAGAGACTGTGGACATGTACCTTAAACCAGAAGTTTATTTCAAAAAGTAATTTATCAACATTTGAGTGTTCAAGGGCCAGCCAAATAGCTCAGGGGATTAAAGCACCTGCAAGCAGGTGCAGGGTCCCGGGGGTTCAATCCCTGGGCCTGCAGTGCTGGCCCCACCCCCAGGCCCACAGATATAGCAATTGAGATGGGCGTGGTGGTGTGTGCCTGTAATCCCAGCTGTTGGGAGGTCGTAAACAAGTGGATCACTATGAGTCCACTCTAGTAGTGAGACCCTGAACACCCTGTAGACCCTTCCCTAAATTATAAAAGGAAAGAAAAAAAAATTGAGTCTCCAGTCCCAACATCTTATTATATTAAGAGGTCGACTTCCTAGCACTGAAGAATATAGTTAATATCAACTATATGAAAACAAAGTAAAATATAATTCATTCTACTCAAACCATTTCTGTGATTATCAATACAGTTATATATCAGTATCGGTTTATCATCTTATTAGAAAATCTCAGTTGTTATCATTTGTAATTGTTTAGTATACTAAATCACTGGAAATCCAATGTGTGAACACCTTACCACTGGTCCTTCACCTTCACCTTGACAGTATTCACATCTCTACGACATAGGCTCAGGTATGCTTTTGCTTTCTTTCATTCTCTAAAGTTAATATTTCCCCTTATTTGTATTTATACATTTTGTGTTGCTGTTTTCACCTACTTATATTTTATTAATGCTTTCTATGATATTTTTACATCAAACTTCATGAGTTGCACTAAAACTGGCAAAATGAATATGAGAAAAATTGTTGCATGGAATGTTTCAGTATTCTCAGCTCCAGAATCCCAGATGATCATTTTGAGAATGTACTTCTGAGAGACCTATTGGGCCTGTGAGAAGGTAAATATGACCAGAGTGGGGTAACAGATTTAGATTTATACTTCTGTAAGAGTTTCACTTGTGAAGAAAACAATAGTTAAACATTTGAATGCCCTATTTAAATTGTGATGAAAATATAAACATCACAAATATGACACATTGGTTTAGAAACTTCTTTCCCATAATGTTTGCATACCACTGGCATGAGGTGATCTCAGTTGCCCACTGGTCTGATGTCAGCACATTGTGGGGTGTAGGAAAACTACAGAGCAGTAGTAAATACTCAAGCGACCCATGGAGGTGCAGTCTACAGCTGCTATCTTGCCCTTCTTTCTGGCTCATTTCACTCCTCTGATTTCTGGATGCCAGGAATTAAGAACTGTCTCTAATGATATCTCTATTTTCCAGTCCTTTTATCTTAGATTTAAACCCTGAGCAAATTAAGCCTCATCCCCTTTAACTTGTGGGTGTTAGTGTTGTGTCTCCTTGGTGGAAGAGCTAATACAGACAGAATGTTAAGAATCTTCTTTTAAAGGGTTGGCCAAATAGCTGAGTGGATTAAAATGCCTTCAAGCAGGCATAGAGGCTGGAGGTTTGGCACATGATGGTGCACAGCTGTAATCTCAGCTTTTGGAACACTGTAAATAGGTGGATCACTACGAGTCTGATCTAGTAGTGAGACTCTGAACACCCTGTAGACCCTTCCCTAAAATAGAAAAAAAAATTCTTTTAGAAAAATTCACAACTTTCAGAATAAATTATTTTATGATATAAAATGGAAAGACCAAATAACTTTAATTATATTATATTTTTAGCTAAATTTAATTTAGAAACTAGATATCAGTACTTCATTGAAATTTGCATCTACAGATATATGCATTTATTCAAAGAATAATTAAAATATTACACTATGCTTGAAATTTCAGAGAAAATTGATTTTTAAAACTTGGAGCAATATCTCTTACCTAGTTAGTTACTGTCCAAAAATGAAGGACTATTTCTTCAGGTAGGTTAGAATTTGGAAAACAATAAAGGGTTCTGTCTTAAGAATACTAGAATGAGTGGCCGGGGAAATGGCTCAATGGAATAAGTGCTTTGCTGGCAAACGCAAGGGCCTGAGTTCAATCCCTGGTTCCACCAAAAAAAATAAATAAATAAATAAATAAATAAATAAATAAATAAATAAATATAATAATAATAATAATACTAGAATGAAATTGTACTGCAGAGAAAAAAATGTTGGAAGAATCACACAGCTGGTTTAAATAATAAAACTAGATTTAAAAGATAATTTTGATGTTTCAGAATACAGTCAGCTTGAGGAGAATACTTTTGCTTTTACACCCATACATTCCTATATCATCTTTAATATATTTAGAAAGAAGCCACCCTGGGGCACAATGTTGTAATTATAAAAGAACTAAAAATGTGTTTGTGAGAATCA
This sequence comes from Octodon degus, assembly GCF_000260255.1. Classification (NCBI taxonomy): domain Eukaryota; kingdom Metazoa; phylum Chordata; class Mammalia; order Rodentia; family Octodontidae; genus Octodon; species Octodon degus. Next base: position 1,514,174 of record NW_004524876.1, read on the forward strand.
CATTGAAGAAAAAATTGTTGTACAGAAACTTCCTATTGGAAAATTCTTATATTATCACATGTAAAGTCATTAAGTACTACAAAGATAAATGCTATTAGTGGATGTATATTTGACCAGTTTTTTAACCTGCCAGAACTCTGGGGACATTTATTGTAGATGATATATTGGAGTCATAAATTAATTAGAGTTCTTAATGCCAAGAAGAAGAAGAAAAAAAGAGAGACGTGTCAACAAACACAATACATAAAATGGTAAGTGTATGATAAATGGGCTGCTCAGTATTTTATATTAAATTAAATATAGCCATGACAAAAGCCAATACTAAAATATTGACTGAATAATTTAATCTTGTCATCTTATGGAGTAAGTTGCAAAATAATAAATTGTTCAAGCTGAGTAAGTTATTGAATACTTCCAGACTCTAGAGAGTTGTGGTTTTAAAACAGACTCCTACTATCTCATTCTTCAGAGTTGAAAGATTTTAGAACATTGATAATAAACAGGCTATTTAGTACACTTGACTTTTTTTTTTCACTTCACTTACAGAAAATTATACAATTTTACTAGAAATATTATCTTTCAAGAAGTCTAACGTATGAGGTCCAAAATAATTCGTCTAAAAAGATTTACTTAAAACTACTTATTGAGAAATATCATTTTTGTGACATTTCTTAATTCCAGATAACGAACATAATGCTGATGAGTAAATGGTAATTTAGGATAATCACAAGAATGGAAAAGTTAATACACTGCAGTGACAATGAGAACAAAGAGTAGGTTTAAAATATACTTTTGTTCAGGTTAGCTAGTCATTCACATGACCTACTAGCAATCTTCTGTGGGCTCTCTGCCTTTACAATAGAGAAAACTCAATTGAAATTCATTTGAATCATGAATGGAAATAAAACATGACCATCAGAAAGACAATAAAGCAAGCATAGTGTTACAAGTTCCAGCCTGATGTACGCCCTGTGTCTCACAATGCACCACAATTATTTAAAAGTCAATCTAAAAATAGTGATCAAAGGTAGAGAATGCTGACATCCTATATTTTTAGCTATTCCTTTATGATAAACGCTGCCTTCTTTCATAGTTAAATAAAAATGGGAATTAAAATGAGAGTGAACTCACCACTGACACAGCCTCTGCAGAAGCAGACAGCTATAACTATAGTACACATTTATGTGAAAGACAATGCTTTAAAAATCTGTTACTAACAACACAAAATGCTAACAAAATAGCAACCACAGATGGAAGGCCTTAAATCAACCTACTTTTCCTCCCTTCTGTTTTCTTGTCCTCTCCTCCCACATCTTCCTTTCTCTCTTTATCCTTAATACTCATTCACTGCCTACTGCAGGTAGTGTGGTATAAAGGAAATTTTAAGAAGTGGAGAGAGAAATTTGTTTCAAATAACAGGGTGAGGTCCCTTACAAGGAAACACTTGAGTGGAGAAAGGAAACAAATCTAGGAAAAGCAGGCTGCAATGTGAAAGCAGGCAAATAACAAGCATTTATGACATTACCCAGCAGTAAGGTAAACCAGTGAACTATGATAGAATAAGTAGATAAAAATGTAGAAAATAGAACCTGGTGTGGTAACACAAACCTGCCATCCCAGCACGTGGGCAGCCTGAGGCAAGAGGATTGCCATGAGTTTCAGGATAGCCTAACTTACATGAGTTCAAGTTCAGCTTAAACTAACAAGTGAGACCTTGTCTCAAAAAAAAAAAAAAAAAAAAGAAAAAGAAAAAGAAAAAAGAAAGAAAGAAAAAATCTAGCAAAAGCATTAATATTTCAGGAGATGAAATAATGACCTTTTAAAAGAAGGTGAGGGGTTGGGGTGCAAAAGACAATTATGAGGGTGGAGATCACAGTATGAAAACTCACATCATAAGTTAGGAAAGTCCGACTTTTTATTTAGATGATGTATAAATATGCTAGGTTTTTTCGATCTTTTCCTAGTGAGATGTTTCTGTTACACTTTTAGTGACTCTGGAAAGAAGAGAACATGTCAGTATTGTAGCAATCCAGCTAGGACAAGATATGAGAAGTGCTCATAGAATCAGCAGAGCTAAAAAAATTGGTTTTAGGTGACGAGAAATTCTTTTTCTTCAACAAGGCAGAAGTTAGAAAGAAAGAGAAATTTTGTGGAAAACATTAATAAACACACCACCTGGCCCTTAGAAACTTGTGGCGGTGAGAGTGGAGGGCAAACTGGACTGACAGAATCTGCCACATGATGGGTAGAGCACCTTTCTGGCTGTGTCTGGGTGGCCATGGAGGTGGGCTCTTGGGCTCCAGAGCTGGCCCTTCCCCGTTTCTCTACAGGTGCTGTTCTCTGGCTCTGCCTCTTGGAGCCATCTTTGGTTCACTATGTCTTTCCATCATGATGTCCCTGCTTTTGATGTCTGTGTCATGGACCCATATTTTTGTAATCATGAACCAAGCTAGACTCTTCTCTTTTAAATTGTGAGTATTTTGTCTTAGGCCTGAGAAAGTTGACTAATACAGAGGCCAAGAGTAGGAAGAAGTATACATTGTGGAACCCAAGGAAGCATTCACCAAGACATCAGCAACAGTGCTGAAAAACCTAATAGATCATATTTAAGAGAAACTTTAAAAACATTTCATTTATAGTTATGACATATTTTGTTGATAATCCTGTGGTATGGCCAAACTATTCAAGGAAATTAGAGTAACAGACTCTCAAAGGCAGTTAAAAATAAAAAAAGGTTATTAAACTAATGCATATATTTAGAAATATTGTCCTCTGCTCAATCTGTCATGATCTGATAAAATTATGTAAGTGAATTACATCTTAAAGATACTAGAGATTTATGTCAAAACCAGAAGTATAACTGCTTATTTAGTTAGGAAAATTCAGCATTTTGAGCATCAAATGATACAACTGTGACACTGCTTCTGAAACTGAAAAATAAATGAATAAAACTTTACCTTTAGGATTTGAAATTAATGTAGCTGGTGAGATGGCTCAGTGGTCTAAAGCACCTACTTAGAACAAGCTTAGCAAAACACAGGGACCACAGTTCAATCCCCCAGCACCGCACGCCAGTCAGCCCTGCCCCTGGTGGGCTGAGCTGGCCACACACACACACACACACACACACACACACACACAAATAAATAAGTAAACATTAAAAAAAATTTGAAATTAATATTTTACCCTCGTATCTTTTTGTTAAAAAATAAAATAATCTTTTGATATAGAAAACTAATGTATCTCTACTTTTTCATAAAGAATTTTGATAGAAACGTCACACTGAATTATAGTATTTTTACAAGGTTACTTTTTGCTGATTATATTTTTAAATCATTCACATATAATAAAATTTCATTGTAATTGTATTGAGCTGTATGAGTTTTCATTGCCACATGGAATTCGGTGTCATCATAGTGAATAATTCTATCCCCTCAGAAAACATTTTTTCTGTAATCTACTTCTTGCTATATCCCTAGAGACTATTACTGATGTTTTTACATTCCTGTAGTTTTGTCTTTTCTAGAAGGATAAAAAAAATTGAGTTTTAACAATATGTCCCATTTTGCACCTGGCTTGTTTCACTTAGAAACATGTATTCTAAGGTTTATTCACATTTGGCCAATGAATACATTGTGCATTCATTTTCTGAGCAGAATTTCATTGTACAAATACATTGCAGTTTATTAATTTACTCATTCAAGAACTTCTAATTATGATAATCTTTCAATGTTTAAACAGAGTTGTAATAAACATTTTGTAGAAAAATATTTTTTCAGTGGCTGTCAATAAGGGTGATGTTATATATCATGGGTAAGCACATTTTTATCTTGCTGACAAACTGAAACATTATTTTCTTTCTGTATTTTTGTATAATTTCACATTAGTACCAGAAATATATGTTCTACTATTCTAAAAAATAGGTACTACTTTATTTGTTCATACTTGCTTTAAACTTTCAAATCAGTTTCTACCAATGGCACCTTAAGTTTAATTTGCATCTAAATAATACTGAATAGATATTGTGATTTGTGTTGCGCACTTTTCCGATAGTGAAGGATCTTTACTTTTCAGATCCTCTTTGCTCTTTCAGGTTTTTCCAGTAGGGAGAGAATACAATATTTACACATGCTGATCTGATTTACTTCACTTATATGTATGGTTTCTACTCCACATCTCTATCATTCCTCAGTTGATGGGCATTCGGGTTGTTTCCTAGATTTATCTAAGACAAATTGTGCTGCTATAAATGGGTGTACATATATCGCCTTGGTATGGTTCTACTTCTTCTGGAAAAAATACCCAGTAGGGGAATATTTGGGCTTAATGGGACCTTTATACTAGATTTTTGAGGAACTTCCACATTGATATTCATAGTGGTTGCGCCAGTCTACACCCCCACCAACAGTGAAGATGGGTTCCTTTTTCTCTCCACAGCTCCTCCAGCATTTGTTATTGGTTGATTTCTTGATAATAGCCACTGGGGTGAGATGGAATCCCAGTGTTGTTTAATTTGGAATTCTCAAATGACCAGTGATGTTGAACATTTTTTCATATATTTGTTTGCCATGTGTATTTCTTCATCTGAGAAATGTATATTCATGTCAGATGGCCATTTTTGGACTGGGTCGTTGAAATTTGGTGTCTGATTTTTTAAAATTCTTTGTATGTTGTAGGTAGAAGTGTTTTGTGTGAGGGATCATTAACATAAGTTATGAAAAAATATTAGCAAAGGATTTTTTTTTTGCCATATCTGTTTAGAATTTATCTGGGGTTTTTTCCAGGTTTTAATTTTTTTCCTGGTATTAAGTATGAAGTATTTTATATATCCTGTTTATAAGATGTTTAGCAGCAAAAATAAAAAAATAAAAAAGGGAGGGCCTGCCCCTTAGCTCAGTTCTTTAAGTGGCTGCTTCAACAAAGCAGTCAGGCTCAGGTTGCTGTGGTTC
>NW_004524876.1:1519639-1550058 GCF_000260255.1 Octodon degus
TACATATATTTATCTTATTTTATCTTTTCATGTTGCGTGTAATATGAATTAGAAGTTAATGTTTTAAAGTCAAATTTATCAGTTTTCATAGACCATCCATCTTTTTTTACGAATTTGGTCCAGGGCCTACAGAGTCTACAGGATCTCACTACAGATCTCACTACAGATTGGACTCACAGTGATCCCCCTGTTTTTCAGCCTCCCGAGAGCAGGGATTACAGGCACACTACCATGCCCAGTCTCAATAGCCATCCACTTTTCTTATAAGGCCTCTTAGGAATGAATTTTCTTATTTTTGCATTGGTCTAAGATAGTTACTATTTCTCCCTCATCTTAAATTTTATCTTTCACTGTTACAGCAGTCACCTGTGGTCATTTCCATTCTGGGCATCTTTGTCTATACTTCTACCTGTGTCCTAAGGGAGAGTTTTTCTTGTTCTTCCTCCTAAGGATCAATATTTTGTCCCATGGGGAGGTAGGGTAACAGGATTCAGGGATTATCATCACTGCTTGGAGTTTTTTTTTTTTTTTTTTCACTTCCACCTATGAAGGGGAAATAAATAAACAAATAAACAAACAATCAGAGATACTTCATCATCTCCTTTGTGCAATCCTGAGAAGAGAACTGTCCAAGACCCCAGGCATGTGTGACTACCTGGACTCCTGCCCATTTAAGCAGCCCCAGAGAAGCCTGTTTTTTTAATCTTTCTTTCTAATGATCATCTGGTAGTAAACAGATAGGTGGGAGGCATGCATGTGAACCCGTTCAGTCAGCAGAACTTTATACTGAATATGTTCTACATTTATTTATCTGTAGTTGCTGTCTTGAAATTCTAAATAATTTATAAACATGAAGCCCTGAGCTTTCATCGTGCCTGGTGCTCACTGTATATTTGGATGTGGCTGGCTTGCAGAGGCTGAGTCTGACATTCCCCTGCAGGGGCTCTATCTCCTGACCTGAGTTGATTGACTGTCTTCCAGTCTCTGTTCATCCATGGCCTAAGAAAAATTCCTAATTTGAAGTTTGTCCAGCTTTATTTTATTTTTTCTTTTTCCATGGGTGGAAGCAGTATGGAAGTGATTATTTTATCCTCTGATGTTTAACAGAATTTATATCTAAGTAGCTTTTATTCTTTCAATTCTTTAGATATGGTATCTCTTAAATGCATTTTTTTTTCTTCAGAACTGGGGATTGAACTCAGGGCCTTGTACTTGCCAGGGAAGCACTTATTCTACTGAGCCATCTCCCCAGCCCCATTAAATACATAGTTAAAAGGAATCATTTTTTAAAAATTTTATTTCAAAAGATGAAAAATGGGAGCATATAAAGGCTTGTCTTTTGTCTTTTTGAGACAGGGTCTTGCTAAGAAGTTCAGGCTGGCCTTTGACTCACTACGTAGTGCAGGCTGCCCTGAAACTCACAGTGATTCCTTTGCCCTACCCTACCAAATGCTAGGATTTCAGGTGTGAAACACTATACTAGGCAACTCCTAAGGCTAGAGAATCTGGAAGGCATGACTAAGAATTACAAAATGGTGTCTTTCCCACTGAGTGACAGCTGCCACTGGTATAGTACCAGGGCAAGGATTCAAGCAAGGTTTTCTCTCAGCTCCAGCTACCAAATTCTGGCCCCACTGCCCAGGGGAGGACCTGTGAAAGTGCTAAGGAATCATTTTGATAAATAAAACATATAGCAGTTTACAATAGGGCTATACTCTGACTTATAAAATGAAATAGCTTTCAATGAAAACAAAATAATCCTTATCAATTATTCTGCTTTGTCATTTGAAAACATGTCTCATTGCTGAAGGTACTTGTTTTAGTTTTTTAAAGATATATTCTATCTTAGCCCTGACTGCCTACAACAACATACACATAAATTGAGTGGTGTAAAAAAAAAACACCCATTTATTTCTAACAGATCTAGAGAGTAGAAAGCCCAGAATAAAGGTGCCTGCAGATTTGGTTCATGGTTAAATTTATCTGGACTCTTTTCATTTGCTTTCCTTTTCACTGTGAGATGATAGAATAGCCCAAGCTAACTATAAAAGCACATTCTGAGACCCTCAGTGTATGCCTGAAATTGTGCATAGGACCAAATCATATATTTATATTTATATAAAATCCATAACTAGATCTGTCTGAATCTATATGTATATGTATATTTGTATCTAAATTTATATCCATATCTCTGTTATCTCTGTCTATATTTGCACAAACATACAATTTGCTCAATGAACACATATTTATGATGAAGGACGAAATTTAATTTGTAAGTTAGTAAGAGTTACAGCAGCCAGGCATGGTGGCACATGCTTGTAGTCTCAGAACTTAGGAGGCTGAGGCAAGAGGATCTCTGTGAGTTTAAGCCCAGCCTGTGCTATACAGTTCAAGGCCAGGCTATGAGGCCTGTGAGACTCTGTATCAAAAGTCTAAAGAATAAAATTATAGTAATAACAAATATCAAGATAGAACAGCTATAAAATTTTTTGAATGTGGTATTTTTCCCTCTTATCTAGTGTATCTTACCGTAGTGTTCTCATCATTCTTGTGATGATTGAGATGATAAATGTCTGTGTAATAAAGTCAAGTTGGTGCTGTTGGCATAGTGTTTTCACATTACACGCTGCATAAAATTACTTGCCTATCACCATTGTTACCTGAATACAGATGATGGATGAACTGCACAAAGGATGGTTTATGTCAAGGTGGTAAAGAGCAGGATGAATTGCAAACTCATTACGTTCCTCAAAAGAGTGCACAATTTAAAATTTCTGATTTTCATGGGAATTTCCCACATAATAATTTTAGACCTCAGTTGACCATAGACATGTAAAAACATGGAAAGCAAAAGTGCAGATAAAAAGGTATTAGCCTCTTACTTGTTCGTTGCTTTCTTAAGGGAAAAAGGAAAACAGGACAATATATTCATTATGAAGGCCCACTCTAAAAAGGAGACTAAAATGCAGCTTTGAATTACAATTTTTCACAACTTCCTCATGCAGACAGTGGGGTGGCGTTGGTGCCAAGTAAGATTCCCTACATCCTGGGTCAAGAGCCTAACCCAAGCTCAATTCACATATACGTATTTTCTGGGTTTTGCTCAAGCCCTTCTGTAAATTGTAGCACTTTTGTGCATTCCAGGGGCAGACTACTTGGCCTCCCAATGTGACCAAATGGGAATATGCTCTTCCCATTTTTATGGATTTTTCTTGTACTCTTGATAGCAGATAGGCTAACAAATTCAGCCAGGGCTCTGAAGATTGCAGCCTTGGAGAAAGCCCCACGTCTCCCTTATTCCACTCTCTTGACTTCCTTTAAATTGTGAAGAGCACTGTCTCCTAACACCTTCACATTGGTGAGTAGGTTCATTATGTGAATATTGCAAAAACACATTAAGTTCAGAGCAAATGTATTCTTGCATATTTATAAGTTGACTAATAAAGCACCCAGTGTACGACTTTGAATTGAAGAACAACACAGCTATTGTGAATAGCCTCGGGACAGGGCAGAGTAAACTCTAATGAGCAAATTTATATAACATTATACCCTGCAGGACTTAAACATATGACCACCTAGTGACATTTTATCTGTATATTACTTATTTTGAGCAATAAATGCATGTAAATTACTATCTGTAAATGCTATTATAAATAGAGTTCTACTACAATGGTTTTACTAACAGCATGATAAATATTTGAGGTCTTATAATTCATTCTGTATTATTTCCAGTGGTGCAGAAACCTATTTATAATGAGAGCTTATTATCTTCTTAGGATCATGATTCCATGATTCGGACCTCACTCAATACTAATAGTTTTCATTTTTGCTATTTCCCATAATAGAGATTTTTTCATTGGGTTAAAAAATTACTTGAGAAAAATAAAATCCTTTGGATGCGTGAGTTGAATTAGCAAACATCAAATCGAATTATATGTGGCTGAGTTGCAAAAACTCAGATATCACTTCAGATATTCTTGATTTGTGGAAATGCACAATATCTAAATTTAACATGGTTCACCTCCTACTCATTGCCATTCTAAAGTATTTCCCAGTGATATACACTATCTATTTTTTAAATATATCCGTATAAAAATATCTTTAGTGCCAAAAAATAAAGCGGTTGCTCTCTGACTTATATATAAACAACATCTGAAGTCACTATATCTATTTTGTAGATTTTTACATTAATCATCATACATACTCAGAAAAACACACAAATAGTAGTGAATGTTACACATTATACTCCTTTCTGTCACCAACATTCTGTCACTAACAGGGAAGTAGAAGATTTCACAAGCTTCAGCTCAACTCATCTTGATACTTTCAGCTCAAAGGTATCCAATATTTAATTTGTAGCAGCAAAGATTAGTATTGCTAAGTTTGAAAGTTAACTAAATAGAACTCGATACCAAGTGCTCCATTAAAATATACCATGCTTAAAATATTGTGCATATTTGTTCTATATTTGAATAAAATCTTTTGCTCACTTCCTGAAAGTTATCTAAATTGATTATAATTACAGAATTTATACTTGAACAAACTGAATGATATATTTAAAAACTGGAGCTATTATGTATTACTATCAATAACAAGATAGATCAAGCTATTTCCATCTTTGCTGTTGCCTTGAGTTCCTTGTAAAGTCTTGATATTAACCTTTTGTCAGATGAGGAGTTTGCAAGTATTTTCTTCCTTTTCAGAATCCATTTTGTTTCTGCTGACTAATAATCTCAAAGTATTTGAGAGGGAAGACTATTTTACACAAGGAAATGATAAAAGTTTAAAACCATATTAATAGCCAAAAATTAGTCATGGATCACTTTATTCATGAATCCAAATACTGTGTTGTGTTTCCTTGATATATACAAATGTTATTTCAATTTAAAAATAAAATAACTTAATAAAAACCAAATGGAAAGCAAGTGGTGGGGCCAGGGAGATGGCTCAGTAGAATAAGAAAGCGCAAGGGCCTGAGTTCAATCCCCAGTTCTGAAAAAAAAAAAAAAAAAAAAAAGAAATGTATACAAAGAAATGCAATATAGTCATATTGTTATATGCATTAAATGAGCTTTGCACACATATCTTTGAATTCTATGCATTGAATTATAGATCTGTTAAGACTTGTTTATGGAGAGCTCACTACTAGACAAAGCTAACTAACCTATGTTAATAAAAGTCAGAAGATGGCAGTACTGGGGCAAACCATACAGGAAAGTATGTGGCGGCCTTCAGGGTACTGGAAATGGTCTGATTCTTCTTTGGCTCACCTTTTAATAGGTGTGTTTATCTGAAAAAGATCCACAGAGATAAACATTCAGAATTCATTCAGCTTTTTTGTATTTATATGATACTATAAAGGACTAAAACAAGAGAAAAGTCAAGAGCAAAATTCAAAGGAAAATAGCTATACAGACAATAAAAAATAGAAGAGTGTTGGAATGTGATAGACAAAGTGAAAAATAAAGATATTTAATATTACTTTAAATCTTCATCTTACTGAAGTTAAGAAATAAGCATAAATCCTTAAAAATTAAAATAGACAACCCAGAAATAAAAATGAGGTTGAAAGCCATTTACTGATTCCTGATGATGTTTCACAATAATCAAGTACACCAAGAGCTATAGAAAGAGAAGCAAAAAGCATAAAAATGGAAATTGTATATGTACCAACTTGATGTGATGGGTGTAATCATGACTGCAAATCTGTACTAAAAATATAAACAAAAACTTAAAAAATCAACTCTGGAAGGACAAATGTTGATTTAAACTGTAGTTTAGTTTCGAATATTAAATAAAAAAGAAAATTTTGATTTGATATATAATTTTATTAACATATATTACATAAAATGATATAAGATATATAATTTTATTAATTTGCAATTGAATATATACTATATATATGATCTCACATATTATATATTATACTGTATATAGTACATGCTATATAGAGATATTAATAAAGGATGGATTATCTCACCTATGTGAATAGTATTTTATTTTCACACCAATCAGTGTTAAACTTATTTTGACTCTTCCCCTTACTACATGACGACAACTCTGAGACATCTCTTCTATTACCCTGGCTGTGTCAGCCTGCATCTGCCCTCTCTTTCTCCAGTCATACTATGTGCATCTGATACACCCATGTCTCCTGAGGACAGAGCCAACTTAGTTCCCATGAATGGGGCTGCCACCTTTTCTTTCTTCCTGATATCTAATATTCTATGACTATTACAGCAGAGACTGGAATATGGTTATGAATAAGTAACAAAGAGGTTCATTTTCCCATCCTCTTCTGAAACTAAAACTTTCTTTAATTGAAGTAAATATCCTTGGTGAAAAGAAATGAACAAATGAACTGAAGTTCTTGTTATCAGAAAATTAAAAGTAGTATTATCAGTGGTGAGAATAAATGATAAATAGATTGGTCAGAACTCAAAATTAAAGTGCTAGATGCAGACATTTGTGCAGGTCATCTGAGTTCCCAGCAGGGCGTGAGTCTACTATTTGTAGCTTTGCAAAGCTATGGACATTGGGAATTTCAAAGACTTAAACTCAATTTATTTCTTCTATTTTTATCTGAAAGATATTAATGGAAATGATAGGCTCAACCTCATAGGATTTTTGTGAGTTAGTGCATTTAGTGTTCTTTGGAACAATAGCTGGCTCACTGTAAATCTTAAATAAGCACCTCCAATTCTAGTAGTACATGCATAACTATCTTATGAAAAAAATGAGAATAAAAATTCCTATAAAATAAAATAGTATTTTTTTTGTATTTTTAGTACAGTGTCTACAAGGTCTCACTACACAGATCAGGCTCATAATGATTTTCCTGTTTTCAGCCTCCCAAGCTCTGGGATGACAGGCACATGCCACCATGCCCAGTCTCAATTGCCTTCTCACATGCCCCAGGGACAGGGTTGGTAGGGCATGCCGGGGGATTGAATACTGGTTCCTGTATCTGCCCAAGTAGGTGCTTTAATCCTCTGAGCTATCTGGCCAGCTCTACAAATAATAAATAATTTTTAATCCATGCTTGTGTTAGTTAACCCAAACTATTAATGCAATACAGATCATTTTCCTCCTTTATGTAAGTTTGTTTTGTTTTGTTTTGTTTTGTTTTGTTTTGTTTTGTTTTTGATGTATGTTTTTGGAACAGAGTCCTTCGGGTCTCACTACACAGATGGGACTCATAATGATTCTCCTGTTTTCAGCCTCCCAAGCACTGGGATAGCAGGTGCACATCATGATGCCCAATCTCAATCTCCATCTCAGCTTGTCCTGGGGATGAGGCTGGCACAGCATACTGGAGATTGAACCCCAGTTCCCGCATCTGCCTAAGCAGGAGCTTTAATCTGCTGAGCTTCTGGCCTGCCCTTTATGTAGGCTTTGAACTAATGAGAAATATATAAAAGCACAAGCAAATGGTTATATAATAACATCTTGGTCAATGGCAAAATTGAGAATGGAGGTTGTAGCTTTAATATGCCAGAAATTCTATTTTCAATATTAAAACCAGAAATAATTTGATGATGTACTCCATCACCAAGAGTTATTGGCAGGAACATCATTGCTAAATTTACTGCCAGGACAGGAACTTCAAAAACACAATACACTTGGACAGCTCCTTTGCTAAAAGCTTGAAGGGAAAAGATCGAGCAATGTGTCTTCATTCTGTGAGATCAGTTTCCCATCAAAAGAATATGCTCCGCTACCCCTGACTAGTGTGCTGCTTGAGGTGTGGGTGAAGGAGGTGGGCAGGGGGATTTCAGGAAATGAAGAAGAATGTTACAAGGAATTAGATATCAGAAATGAGGATGTTGTGCTCTTTGAGTGTGATATTAATATAAACAATTAGAGAAAAGGCGTTAAGAAACATAGGTAACTTTGAAAAATTGGAAATATCTAGTAGTCAAAAATGTACAGCCACAGAATAGATAAAATTATAATTGATACATGCACAAAATCACACACAGTAGAATAACAGTTGTCATTCAATTTGAGATCCTGTCTTCACATTGACTTAATCAGCTGTGGATTATTTTAGTGGAATTTTATTCCCCTGCATATCTGAGTGAATTTGCCTTATGGACTCCATTTCTTTACTATTCTGAGAATTCATGGTTCCATAATTTTCTTAAGCTCTTCTGTTTCTTTTTTCAATCTGTATCTTCTCTGGAGTCAGTAAGCATAGTTTTCATTCTGGGTACCTTTTCTGCAGTTATCCAAGGAATTATTTCTGATGGGATATTTTTCCAGAGCCTCATTCAAATGTTTCATTGTCCCCCTTCAGAGAGGTCAGGTGGGTGGCTTTCAGATTGGCTCACCTCATTACCCCCTGGATTCACCTTTGGTGGACTGGATGTCTGGGCCTGCATTGTGTTTAAGTTTTTTCTATTCTTTTATTTTGTTTATTTGTTTGTTTGTTTTATTTTTTCTTAGATTTCTCCCTAGAATGGTGTTTGTAAAGTAACTATGGTGAGTTGCTTTGTTGCTAGTATTTAGAATACTTAGGAAATTACCATTTCTCTGAGATGTCTTTTAGGTGTAGCTGGTTTTGGGGTTTTGAAGCTGTTGCAAGATCCTAGCCCTCCAGTTTGTCGGAGCTGATAGTGGCTTCTGGTTTGCCTCAACCCCTGGTTCTTTGGCATTCTGCTATAGTATTTTGCATGACCCTTAGTCAATCTCAGTCTTGAAATACCAAGATGAACAGCTGGTTAGAATAAGTAGGTCACTGTTGGCTAAAGTCATGCCATCAATAATGACAATAGCAGCAAACACAGTCTAGAAAATGACAGAGATAATCATTAATTTTCCGCCTTTAAACATATGAACTAAATTTGTGGTTGTGTTACAAAATGTAAAACAAAGCACAAAATTGTATGCAGTATATAAGTCCATAGTATGTCAATTTTACCCTTAAGGGTTAAAATTTAAAAGAGGTTAGGGAAAGGCAAGAGAAGCAGAAGAGGAAGAGATTAGAAGTAAAGATGGAAGACAAAGGGAATCATGCGAGCTTTGGGAAACAGGCAAAGAAGGCAGAAAAGAAAGACAGAAGCAAGAGAAAAGAACAACAGAGCAACAACTATAAAGAGGCCAGAAAGCATGTTTATACTTATATCACAAGATGAAACAATGAAGGAGAAAAAATTAAAAGCAGGAAAAAAAAATGTAACCCTAATAAAAATAACAGCAACAATATGAAACAAATGAGAAAGAGAAAAAAAGTCCACTTCCAAGTTCATCTGGATATCATCATGGCAGAGAGCATGAAAGGAAAATCCCCATATGGTGATTGGCCCTAGCAAGGCAGCAATAGCTTTTTGAGGGGTAGTGAATAATCTCAGTGGGCCTGCACTTTCCGGACTCTGTGGGCCTAAGCCCAGCTGGGAGCCACTAGATGGAGCAGGGAGCTACTCTGTGCTCTGAGCTCAAAGGGCTCCTCTCTAAGATGGCTCTCAGCCAATTTCTGTCCTGCACAACTGAGCCCTCAGCACTCACTACCCCCTAGTGCAGACCTTCAGTATATGGTTCCTCTCCCCTGCTGCATCTCTCCACAGAGGCCTCTGGGGACCATGTGTCTGCAGGTGTGAATTGCTCCTCTCCCTCAGCGAATCCCAAATTAGAAAGAAGGTGCCACCAGGTGCCTGAGTTTTCTCTGTTGAAGTTTATCTCTTCATTCTTTCTGTGGGATCCTGCCTCATATCTTTCATAGGCTCAGGGGACCCAATTCCCTCTTTCTATTCTTCCCCTTGTTGCTATACTCCAGAGTCTGGACAGCAACTATCAAGGAGGCTCTTTCTTCATGGCTTACTGCTCCACCATCTTGCCAATCTCTCCAATAGTTGATCTTTAAAAAGAAGAATATTTTTCCTTTGCTTCACGAGGAATGTCTGATAGGAAATTATGCTCAATGAAATGAGCCAGATACAGAAAGGTAAAACCTGCCTAATCTCACTTAATTTTTAAAATATTTAGTTAAACTCAAAAGATTTCTTGGAGAAGGGACTTTTGTGATTGAGGAGATAATTGATTAAGGAGTTTATATTTTTAGTTTTTCAAGATGAATACATTCTGCTGATCCCAGGTACAATATTGATCAAGGCTACAATGCTCTCAGATGTGAGAGCATTCAACAATCTTTACTACAAACATATCACTTGTTCTAAGAAACAGAGTACACTGTCCACTCAGGTGCCCCACTGAAGAAAACAGTAATTATTTAAGTTGAGTGTTGGATATTACCTTGTGAAGTAATGTGCATGGTGATCTCTTCACAATATATGTTCATGAAAACATCAGTTTGAGTATCCTAAATACATATAGGTTTTGTTAATTATATAAAAATAAGGCTATTAAAG
Organism: Octodon degus; assembly: GCF_000260255.1. Taxonomy (NCBI): domain Eukaryota; kingdom Metazoa; phylum Chordata; class Mammalia; order Rodentia; family Octodontidae; genus Octodon; species Octodon degus. Next base: position 1,530,007 of record NW_004524876.1, read on the forward strand.
TAAGTCATGATATGAAATAATATGTTATACCTGTTCAACAGAAAAAAAAATTCTCTTACGAGATCTGAGGGAGGTGAGAAAATCTTCACTACATATCTTTGGTTATTCTACTGTTTAACAAATCTCTATAAACTTTGTAATCATTCAGGTGCAACAACTCTCATCAGGCATTGCTTGTGTGAAAGCTCTCGTTCACCCTCAAAACATACAACTTTCTGCTATGTTGAGAGAGAACTATAGTTCTGTAATGATTTCAGCATGAATTTCAATGAGTTTTATATGTCACATTTATAGTCACAATAAAAAGTGACTTTTATGAATAAAGAGTAAAGTCACAAAAAAGAGTCATTTCTCAGTCAGGTTATTTTTCATATTTTCATTTTCTTGAAATCCATCATAATCTCCTTCTCATCTCTGACCTTCCTGTACTTCTAAGGTTTTGTCAATAATTGATTACAAAACACTGTCATTGTATTCTATATTTGACATGACATCAATTCCAGTAAATGACTGTCTTCACTGACTTAACCCTAGTTTTTATTCTTTTATTTACTCTCACTTTCATTTACTTGATTTATATTTCTGGCATGCTACCATGTAATATTTATTCTAAGACAATCTATGCCTGTCACTTACAGCCAGAGAAGTCAGTGTAAAACCCATGGATAAATGCAGATGTACTTTTATACATACACAGTGGAAGTTACTGGGTAACATCATGAAAATTATGTTCAACTAAAAATATTGTGGAATTGTATGTTCTAGGCATATACTTTTTCTAGGGATGAAATTATAACCAAGATATTTATTTTGCTTCTTGAAGTTTACATTTTCTTCAAAATGGTGTTCAGAATAATATATTTGTCTGAATTATCCAGACTATATGCTTTTATTGCTACTAATGAAGGATCAACAAAATATATGGTGGATGTTTAAACTGAAAAAATAATATAGTAACATAGACATTACCATTAATCATCCTCAAAATATTCCCTCTAACTTTGAAGACACATATCCCATTATTCTTGACACTTTCTGAAGCCATTCTGGAATTCCTCTTTTATAAGTGTCTTTAGGAGGAATGGTCAAATATGGTGAATTTGCTTCCAGGTGGCATTTAATGGAAAGGCAAATTCATAATAATATCACAATATATCTTCATCTACCTTATTCAATAGACCTGGCACCAAGCAAAGTTTACCATTTCCCCAGAGTCAAAGTGTCTATGAAATGTGTCTTGCATCAGTCCAGAACATCAAGGCAGTCCCAGGAGCACAACTAACATAGAAATAGGCCTTGAGAATTGCTTCCAAAAGTGACAAAAATAATCTGATCCATGTGTAGAAAGAATTTTGAACTAAAGCAGTTTTAATTTAAAGGATATATAGGGACAAGATTGATATTGGAGAGAAACTACATTTAAATAAGCCTGCAGTGGACCAAGCTAGGCAGCCCAGCTTTCAGCATGTGCCACAGACAGGAGCCAAGGAACTAGAGACAAGACCAGGCCCAGGTGAGAGCTCAGACACTGACAGTGAGTGGGACCAGTGAGATTAAGACCAGGCTCTGGGCAAGATGCAATGCAACCCCAGGTGAAGAAAGCAGCTTGGAATAGTCTGAGAGGACAACAGTTGTTAATTTAGGTGAACCAACCTGGTGCGTGGGCACACAGACACATGAAATAAGAGTGTGTGGGCCCATCATTCTATATCATAGGGCTTGGGAGGACTCCATCAAAAGACCAGTCCAATCCCCATATCCAGAGGCCAACTTTAGCTCCATATGCAGGACAAACTCCCCAACAAACCTTATTGAAGCACACATCACTTTCTGGAAACTGACTTGGACACCACCACAGACTTGTGAAAATCAAAAAATGTTGCTACTTTGGATTCTATTTATCTGATTGATTATCCATTTTATGTCTGGTTGGGATATTTGTTTTCTATTTTTGAGTTTTCTTTGTTTTGGTTTTGCTTCATTTTTACTTTTATTTTTTTCCTTCTCTCTCTTTTTTTTCATTAGTTAGGTTTATTAACTTTCTTTTTGTTTTCTTCTGTTCATGTATTTGTCCTTAGTAATCTCTCTATCCTCTCCCATTCCCCTCATAAAACCACCTTTACTCTAGAAACAGCTTAAAAGCACTCCACTAAGGGCACAAAATCTATGTACCAGTTGCTAGCATATGTAGGATTCTGTTATATAACTGTAGGATTTGATCTTATGGTCAAAGGTATCAAGTTAGTGGTCACCAGAGTTCGTCAATAGCTCTGCTGTACTTGATACTATTGCTATTGCTAGTTGAACTACTTGTAATGGTTGGTGCTGTGTGTCAACTTGAGAAGTTCAGATAATTAATTCAGAATGGGATCTGGGGCCTCATTTTTTAAACAGCCTCATCCTGTGCAAGAAGAGGGAACTAAGATAGTGTGGGTGTTACTCCTGTTCTAGGAGGTAGTAGCCTGCTTACAATATAATGGAAGAAAAGAGGCTTGATCTCTCACTTTTGTCCTTGCTACATTTGCTATCTTTTGCAGTCTTCAAGTGTTGCTCCTACAGCATGTCACCCTGCCTTGTAGCCAGATAATTATGGACTGAAACATCTATAAACTGAACTAAATAAACCTTTCCTTCCTTAATTTTGTACTCTAGCAAATTTTGTCTCAGCAATGAGAAAAGTAACTGAGACACTGCTTTAGTGACGATGTCACATAATAAAATTAATTTTCCTCATATGATAATGCTGATTCTATTAGGTCATATTCATCACCATAGTCTGGTATCAAAGGACTGGGTGTTGAATCAAATGTCAACTTTTCATCTTCAATGAATAGGGAAAATAAGTTCTTGAGACAGACATAAAGAGCCACCAATCTCTAGAAGACATTCATGAGCAACAGACCTCTCCTCGGGAAACTTAAATATTAGTGATAAAACTATATAACATAAGAACTTGATAAGAAGTAACAAAGGAAACAAAATAAAAGAAAACTTAGGAAACAGAAAATAAAAATATACATAAATAAAATGCAACTCGGTACTCCTAACCCAATCGCAACAAGCCCAGAGACCCCAACCTTTCAAAAGGAAAAGGCTATATAAAAATAATCTCTAAGGTGCCTAAAGAAAAGATGATCAAAATGAAAGATACTAGAGTAGACACAGATAATAAAGAATAAGACATTAAGAAAATGATGGAAACCATAAATGTCCAGCATAGAAAAGAAATGGAATCTATGAAACAGATAAAAAAAAAACATTCAAAAGATTAAATCCTCCACTGAAATTATATGCAAGCAAATTAATGGTAGCAATGATAAAATATCAGATCTATGAGATAGGATTGACGCTAACAACCATAAAAGGAAAAATACCTTAAAAATAGCAAGAGACCATAAACCATCATTCCAACAGCTCTAACGTGAAGCAAAGAAGAGCAATATAAGATTGATTTAAGTCAATGATAAAGCTGGAGATACATAAATGGCATTAAAAAGAGAAACCTTCACAGAAAAAAATGACAGAAAACTTACCACACATGAATAAGAATGTGACATACAAATAAACAAAACATATAGAATTCTAAACATCCATGATCATAATAAATATAGACCAAGGAAAATAATAATCAAGATTTCAGAAATTCAGCACAAAATCAAATTATTAAAAGCAGTTAGAGAAAAGAAACAATTCATGTATAAACGATTCAGAACAGACTTCTCAACATAAACCCTCTCATACAGGAGATCTTGCAGTGAGGTATTGGAATACCTAAAGACATCAACCTACTACCTATAACACACAAAACTACCTTTCAAAATTAATGAAGAAATAAGATACTTCCATAACAAAGAACAACTAAAAAATTAAGGACCATAAAACCAGCTCTTCAGAATGTTCCAAAGGATGTATTAGAAAGAGAAAAGGAAAACCACAATTACAACCACACCAGAAGAAACAAACCACTAGGTAGGACATATAGTTAAACAGAGAGGGAAAAGAGGAACCAAAAACAAAATATGAGAAAGATAGACCGATACATATCTGTTATAAATATCACTGTAAATAGTCTCAATTCACTAATCAAAAGAAACAAAATAGGGGCTGGGGAGATAGCTCAGTAGAGTAAGCTCTTACCTGGCAAGCGCAAGGGCCTGAGTTCAATCCCTGGTTCCGAAAAAAAAGAAGGAAACAAACTGACAGAATTGGTTGAGAAGCAAGACCCATCACTATGCTGCATTCAAGAAACACATTTAACTTAAAATAAATGCCTAAACTGAAATAAAAGGATGAAAAACAATACTCCATGCCACAGGAACCAAGAAAAAAGCATGGGCACATGTTCTACTTGTTGATGATGCCAACTTCAAGACAAGACTGAAAAAAGAGACAAGGTTCACTACATTCTTGTTAATGAAATACTAAAAGAATGTAGATAATAATCATATTTATATATGCACTAAACAATGTTATGCCTAACTATACAAAGCCAATATTGACAGACATGAAAACTCAAATAAGCACTAAAAGTTATAGTGTGGGACATTATTATCCCACTTTGACAGTGAGATATATCAACCAGTAAAAAATCAACAAAAAATATCAAAACTTGAAAAACAAAACAAAGCAAAACACCTGTCTTGCTGTATTTGGTGGCATATACCTGTAATACCAGCACTGGAGAGACTGAGGCAGGAAGATTGCTCTGAGTTTAAGGACAGCCTGGGCTACATGGTGAGTTCAAATTCAAACTGAACTGCACAGTGAGACTCTGTCTCAAAAAAGCAAGCAAGCAAGCAAGCAAGAAAGAAAGAAAGGAAGAAAGGAAGGAAGGACTGCATACTGAGACTCTGTCTCAAAAAAAAAGAAAGAAGGAAAAAGAAAAACAGTTACCAAATGGACTTATTAGATGTCTACAGAGTGTTCCACTATACAACATCACAATACATATGCTTCTAATCTGCACAATGGATGTTCTCCAAAACAGATACCATATTATCTCATAGAACGTGTGTAAGTAAATGCAGAAGAAATAAGATTATCCTATGCATATTATCTGGCCACAGTGTAATGAAGTTTGAAATCAATGACTAAAGAAACCATAAAACTACAGAGAAATTGAGCAACACCCTGTTGAGTAACCAATAAGTCAAACAGGAATTAAAGAAGAAAGTAAACATTTTATCTAAAATTAGAAAGGGTTGGCCAGATAGTTCAACAGACTAAAGCACCAACTCAGGCAGAGTATAGTGGCTGTGGTTCGATAACTGTCCTGCAGTGTTGGCTCCACCCCTGTGGCATGCTGAGACAGCAATTGAGACTGGGTGTGGTGGTGTATGCCTGTAATTCCAGCACTTGAGAGGCTGAAAACAAAAATCACTAGGAGTCCAATTTGGGTAGTGAGACCCTGTTTACCCTGTCCTAAATATTAGTAATAATAAGAATAAATAAAATTAGATGAAAATACTAGCATAATGTATCAGAATTTATAGGACACAATGAAAGCATCCTTATCTAGGAAATTTATACCAGTAAAATATCACATCGGATATAAAGAATGAGCTCAAGTAAGCAGCCTAATATTGAAACTCCAACTACTAAGAAAGGAAAAACAAATCAACCCTAAAGCTCATATGAGGGAGACAATTTTAAAGATCAAAACAGTAATTAATATAATTGAGATTAAGAAAATAATGTAAAGAATCATCAATGATTCTACTTAGAAAAGGTGAAAAAAAAGAAAAGTTGAAACAATGTGAATGTTTACTGAAAATAAAATAACATTGTATGATCTGAAATGTTTTTGTGAATTGATATCACTAGTAATATTAAAAATGGAAAAATAGGTTAACTGCATTGTCTCATACTTTGACAACAGTGTCAGTTACTTTTCTTTCATTGCATGGGCAAAATATGCAACATGCAAAATTAATGAAGGAAAAGCTTATTAAGCTCACAGTTAGTGGAGGTTTCAGTCCATACTCAGCTGATTCAAAGGCAGAGTTGCACAGAGCAGAGGGCAGCAGTTTGTAATGCCTGAAAACAGCAAAAGAACAAGAGCAAATGGGAGCAGTAGTGGCAACAATGACAGCAGACAGCAATTCTGTCTTCCTTATGTTGCATTCACACTTTCTGCCCCAGGCTGGGTGTTGCACTCACACCCATAATCCGAGCAGCACTCACACCCATGATCCCAGCACTGGATCATGAATTAATCACAAAGTCTGGAAGCTAATCCCAGGGTCTACATGAGGCTTTCAGGGTGGGGAACCTAGATATAAACCATAACAAGAACTCAAGATGCAATGTGGATTAGATGAAATAGATTGGGGAGACAATAAAGGAGAGTAGATCTAAGTGAAAGGGAGCTATGATGAGGGTAGGGTAGGCAAGGGAAGGACTAAATTACTGTAGAATCTGGAAATAATGTATGTGATAATTGTACAGCTTCTCTTACATGGAGAGCCTATAGAAAATGGACTTTCTGATACCTCAACACTCAACAGGTGAGTAAGTAGTCATCATCAAGTTTACAAAATATGACAGTATCAAGCCAGGTATGATGGTTCATGCTAGTAGTTCCAGCACGTGGGAGACTGAGGCAGGAGGATAACCATGAGTTTGAGTTCAGCCTGAGCTATTCAAATGTTCAAAACCAGCCTTAACTGTATAGTAAAATGTTGTCTCAAAAGACAAACAAACAAAAAGAGGGGGAAAAAAAAAAAGTCCAGAGAGATAGCTCAGCGAACTAAGCTCCTGCTTTTGCAAGTGCCAGGACAGATTTCAAGCCCTATACCTGCATGTCATGTTGCTCCCACACCTGGGGTGCATTGAACCAGGGACAGAGTTCAGGCGTGGTGGCACACACCTGTAATCCCACTGCTGAGGAGGCTGAAAACAGGAGGATCACTATGAGTCCAAGCTGCATAGAGAGACCCTGTACCAAATACATAAAACAAAGCAGAAGCAAAAACAACATCCATCAAAATCCCTTATAATATTTGGACATAGTAGTAGCTGATTTTGATATAGAAAGATGTGATGGGACTGCCGGCCAAATAGCTCAGCGTACTAAATTGTCTGCTTAGGCAGAACGCAGCAGCCGGGGTTCTATCCCTGGCGTGCCATGCAGGGCCTGCCCTCCCTGCCCTCAGGGCAGCCAAAGGTGGTGATTGAGACTGGGCGTGATGATGCACGCCGATAATCCCAGTTCTTGAGAGGCTGAACTCAGGAGGATCACTATGAGTCCTATCGACATAATGAGACCCTGTACTAAATTAAAAAAAATAAATAAAAAATAAAAACAAGAGGTGAGGAGAATGGTGCTAAAAAGAGCAACTAAGATGTCTTGTACAGGGGCTGGGGAGATAGCTCAGTAGAATAGATGCTTATCTAGTAAGTGCCTGAGTTCAATCCCCAGTACTGCAAAAAAAAAAAAAAAAAAAAAAAAAAAAAAAAAGAAAAGAAAGAAAGAAAGAAAATAAGATATCTTGCACAGATACAAATTCCTTATGATGAACATGATCATTATGCATATCTAAATATATTTAGTTCAGGGTCTACATGGTCTCACTACATAGCTCGAACTCATAGTGATTCTCCTGTTTTCAGCCTCCCAAGTGATGGGATTATAGACACGCACCACCACACCCAGTCTCCACGGCTTTCTCAGCATGCCCTGGGGGTGGGGCTTGTAGGCACTCCCGGGATTGAACCCTGACCATTGTGCTCTGCCTATCATGGTGATTTAGTCCTCTGAGCTATCTGCCTGGCCCCAATAATAAACAAAATTTTAATTAATTCCTGAAATAATGATTTATTATGTCAATTAATAAAGATTTTTGGCTTTTCATCTTGAAGAAAATGTTTTGTTTATAAAATTACTTTGAGGGGCTGAGGAGATGGCTCAGTGGAATAAGTGCTTCCCTGGCAAGTGCAAGGGTCTAAGTTCAATCCTTGGTTCCGCAAAAAAAAAAAAAAAGAAAAAAAAATTACTTTGATTCATCAGTAATTTATTTTCAAGTAGTTTGAGTCCACTAGTATGCCTAATGGTGGGTTGGAAAGCCTTCTTACTATAGCCTTGGAAGTTCTTCCTACTTCCTACTCTAACCCTCCCTGCACACCCCAGGTGTCATGGATAAAAGCTGAGCAGGCTGACTGCTGCCTCTGAGTATTTCAATGGATCCCAAAAGTCTTATACTTGTGCTTTAACTCAGGCCCTAAATCCTAATTTTCCTATATTTCTTGAAAAATACAGAAAATATGTTTTAAATAAATAGTTTTATAAGTGATTTGAAATGTTTTATTTTTATAGAAAAATACTGCTTTCTGGCTTATAGGTACAGAACACAAAGATTCAGCATTTGTGAAATACTGACAGAGTCTAACAATTAGAAAGGAAATGTTATTGCACTATTCAATATAAAATCAGCAACAAGGAGTCTCCGGCTTCTATTAAAATAATTAATTGTGAACCCATTAGACTGAGGCAACTCCACATCCCTGAGCTCCTGTTTAAGCAAAACAAAGTCTAACTCAGTGTTTTGAGTCAGACTAACCTCGAACTAGAACTAGGCACTTCCCATTGCAGTGAGAGAAAGCCCCCATCCCCAACCCCACCCCTGCCTTGACTTAACCGGCTAGGAGGGGTAAAGGAAAGAGTACAGAGTGGGTTGGGAAGCCTACCCATTCACGGAGGCTAATTGGCACTTCTGAAGCTTAAGGTAACATAATTAAAAAGCAGTATGAATTGCTCTTCAGAAATAATTTAGAAATGAATGAGTATCATTACTAAAGGTAGGAATGTGGCAAGTTATTAGTGATGCAAAAGCACAGCCACACTTCAAAGTCTGATGCATATTAAAAGTCTAGATGGATTTTAGTGCAGCTTATGCATTCTCTTCAAAAAAAGTCAGCACTCATTCATGTGGTATAAATGAATACATAAAGTGCATTTGTGAGGACCAGAAGAGAAGCAACTGAACAGAACACACAAGGCTGAACAGCTGATTCTTTGGGAACCAAGAACGCTTTGGAAACAGAAGTTTTCCAATTCACAAGTATACTATCTGAAGTCAATAGATGCTTAGAAAGTACTTAGGGTTTTCAGAAATGTGGACAGTAGTTGAAGACAGAGCAATAAATTTAAAAAACCCTTCACAATAGCCCTTTCGTTTTAAATACAAAGTTATTGAGGCTGGGAAGATTGCTCAGTAGAATAAGCACTTGCCTGGCAAGCACAAGTGCCTGAGTTCAATCCCCGGTTGCACCAAAATGAATAAATAAATAAATAGTTATTAAGCATATATGTATATATATATATATTATTCAATAAGGGAGAAAATATATACATACCCATATTCTAATGTCAAAATATAATTATTTCTTTATCCTTAATATAATCTCTAAAACAAATATGCAAATCTTAGGTTAAATAAAACATAGAAAAACTAAAGAAAGAGTTATGCAGAGAACAAAAGAGAATTATTTGACCCTTTAGATATCTTCAATTACATTTTGGTAATATAAATAAGGAAATATAATTTTTAAGTAAGATTTTCCAGTAACAGCCTTATAGTAGTTTTTGGATTAATAGCAAAATTTTAAAAATTTGTATGATTGTATTCCTTGTATCAAATCATACATATTAAGTTAATACAGATTTGCAATTTTACTTTGAAAGTTGCAAACATGAATCCATCTATGTATAGATATATATTTCTGTAAAACATTCATCAAATCTTATTTACCTATTTTAATTTTTCAAAAATACATATGTATTCCTCTTTTGTAAATTTGATGCTACCCAAACTATCATTTAAACTATTTAAATTTGTGAGGACTTAATAAATTCATGTGGTTTGGGGACTTTTTTTTTTCATTTTATGTATTTGGTATAGGGTCTCACTATGCAGCTTGGACTCCTAAGGAGCCTCCCTGGTGCTGGGATTACAGGCATGTGCCATCATGCCGGGACTCGTTCACTGGCTCAGTGAGACTCCTGGGAGTGGGGCCAGGCCTGTTGGACTGGAGATCGAACCTTGATCCCTGTTCTTGCTGAAGCAGGTGCTTAGTCTGCTGAGCTATCTTGCCAACCCCTAGAGACTATTATAGTATAAAAAGAAAGATTATTTTGTATGCTAGAAGTTTATCTATTTATGTACACTCATATTTAACCAAGGAGTGGATATTAATCAATATTAGAAGAAAAAGTGACAAAATCATATAGAAATGTTCAGACAATTGTATTGCTATCCTTATAAGATGGACAGTAGCAATACCAAACACCAACAACTTAAAGGAAGAAAAGTTTAATGTAGCTCACACTTGTGGAGATTCAGTACCTGCTCAACAGGAGAGTAGGATGGAAGATCTTGGAGGAAAGCTGTAGTGGAGCAAAGTTGATTGGTTCATGATGGCATTGAAACAAAAGAGAGAAATAGTGTCAAACCTGAAGGGGCAGGGATGAGACATAGACCGGAAGTCCAGGACTACGCAACCAACAGAGACATGCCTAGAGGTATACTCCACCAGTCCCCGAGGTAAATACCAAAGCCATTTAATATGACACTACCCTAACTACCACACCCAAGAACAGAAGCACACAGTCTTTCTCTAACATTTCTTAATATTTCTTTTAAGTCATATGTAGATATTTTCCTTTAAATTCAGATTTGTCAATTTCAACATTTTTCTACAATGAAAATTCTGTATTGGTGACTATAAACAGTAAAATCCTTAAAGTTGTGCAAGTTATGCAAATTTCAGTGATGATAGATGTATAACAAGAACCCTTTTGAGTTGAAGTTCACCTGCTTGCTGACTTGAGTCATTGATGACGTTCAGTATTTTCCTTCTCATGCAATGAGGCAATTTGAAATGTAGTGCATTCTTAGACATTATGGCCTCAATGCTGATTTTTTTCACCTGCGTTTTCCTGGACTAGACACAGTGCAATTTCTTGATCTATAAGATTATATTGCCAGCATTCAAAGTAATTCAATTAAGTTAGCAGATACAAATACTTTTTAGCAATTGTTCATACAGAACTCTTATTCTGGATCTCAGAACCCTCCTTCATTTGTTCTCTTGGGTACAACAGGGAAGTGGACTGTTTAAGTGGATTTCTCACTTTCTACCTGAGGAGGAGATTTTGAGGTAATTTATGTGCCTTAGAGAATAGTTAATGTTCTGCCTGGTCTAAGTTTGAGTCCTGATTAAAGCCGGCAGGGGATTGCTGTCACTAATGACCAGTTAATTAGGGGCATCAAACAGTCTTTAAAGAAGATTTGGCGTTTGTGATATCATTAGGCTGAAATGTAATTCCTTAACTTTATTCTTATTAAATTGGCCTAGTTTTTCTTTGTACCATTTCGTATGTATACTTTTAATTAGGCAAAGCATATATTTCATGTCAGAAAAGCTCTGAAAAAATGCGATGTAATGTAGAATGGTGTGGAAAGTGAAAAGTGGAGCTACTAAAATTGTGTTTATGTGCTTATGTCAATTACTTTGAAATAACATTAAAACTACAATGATGAACTAATGTTTCTAAAAGTAGCAATGTTGTGAGGTTGATGATAATGACCCTATATGTATTTTCTATCTCAAATGTAGTAAAAGAACAGGTACAGTGAACAATTCACACGTATCATAAGTCATTTTTCTGACTAAAGAATAACCACTTTGTGCACAAAATAAAATTTATTCTCTGGTGGGGTATATAAATGTACCCTTCAGGGCTGGGGAGATGGCTCAGTGGACTAAGCGCTTCCCTGGCAAGCGCAAGGGCCTGAGTTCAATCCACGGTTCTGCCAAAAATAAATAAATAAATAAATAAATAAATAAATAAATAAATAAATGTACCCTTCATAAAGCTATGAAAGGTGGTGTTATAACAATCACCTTTATATAATAAAGTGAGTGTGCATTAAACTCATAAAAATGTATGCAATGAAAAAAATTCTCTATATGTATAGAGCAAACTTTTTGAAAAAAAGCAGTCATTTTTATTAACGAACAAAATGAACACGTAGAAAATGATTGTATCTAGTGAAAATTGAATTATTAATATTTTTATCAACAATGTTGGTTTTGATACTTGTTTTTACTTATTTTCATAACTTCGAGGTGGGAAAAGAAAGAGGGGCAGGAGAGAATGGTCATGATTATATACAATATTTCAAAGTGCCTACACATATCTTGTATATGTAATATAGTTCAAAGGACACATGAATAATATTTTGCTGCTTTAATCATTCCATTAATACCATCACACCCTTCTTTAGGAGGGTAATTAATTCATGATTTTATTAAGTGCTTTATTTCAGAAGTTCTGTCAAAAATACAATAGCAGCACATAATTAAAACAACAAAAGGGTAACAGGAGATAAAAATTTATTAGTATTATTCTTGACATTTTACTACTAAGAAACTAAAACCTTATCCTAACTCAAAGTTATATGAACCTCTGGTAACATTAAAAATACTCATACAAACCATCTTGATTGTTTAATTTTGACCTAAAATTGATATCCTGCCCTACATGATCAACTGGAAACTCAGTACTAATCAATATTATATTGGGGGAGTGAACCAAAATATCCTTAAATATTGTTGGCAGATATTGTCTTTTGCTGGTTGTTTTAGTTACTCTTCTCTCATTGCTGGGACAAATACCTGACACTGTAAATGAGGGAAGGAATGGTTTATTTAGCTCACAATTACTGGAGACTTCAAGACACTGAAAGAGAGGCTGGGGTACTGCTGTGTCCAAGAAGGAGAGGCTGGGGTACTGCTGGGTCCAGGATGACCTCTCCACATCTCTAGGAAAGCACATGCTAGCCAATTTAATGGTTCACAACACTCTGGCACTGTCCCTCAGGCCCTGCCCTGATCCTCTGGCCCTGCCCACTCATTGCTCCTCCAGCCATGACTGCCCCATAACTTACATGAGGCTTTGTGGGGCAAACTGGACACAAACCACATTCTGCCCCTGGATCCCCAAAGTGTTATGCACATCTCTTTGTCCAAAAGGCATTTTAGGCCATCTCTATGAGTTGCCAGAGTCCCAACAGTTTCAGCATTGGTGAAAAGTCCAGGTCCCAAGTCTCCTCCAAGATCCAAAGGAAACTCTCAACTATGTGCCCCTGTACCAATGAAAAGTTAAATACATCCAACATCCAAAAAGCACAAGATAAACATTGCCATACCAAAAGGTACACACAGAAGGATACAAACCATCGGGGCCAAAACAAGTCCAAAATCCAGCAGGGCAAATATTAAGTCCTATAGTTCCATGTGGAACATCCAAAGCAATCTGTGGCAAATTGTGAGCTCCATGTGGCTCCACCCTTTTGGCACTTCTGATAGTTGTAGTTCCCATGGCTTCTCTGTTAGACTGGCTTTACTCCCTCTTTGCAGTTTCCCTTAGATGATCCATATTCCTGGCTTTTCCAAATTTCTGTGGTTTCCACTGAATAGGTGTCTCATTCAGAGCTTCACACACTGCCCTCCCAGGGGAATACTGCCTGGCCTCCCAGGCCTTTTTCTGAAATCAAGATGGAAGCCTTCTTAACCTCAGAACTCCGGCATTCTACATGCACCTAAAACCAATGCCACATGGATTATGTCAAAGTCTGCTGCCAGCTGGAGCAGTAGACAGGCTTTCCTCTCTTTGGCTGTAGTGGTTCAGTGCCTGGATCACTGCACACTTTGACCCAGATTCCAAGGAACACATTCTCTATGCCAGTGCTTCTCTGAAACCTGGTGTGCCCCCTGCCACCATTCTGGAGCATGGGGCTCTGCAGATTTCTCCTCAAAGCAAAGTCCCTTATTCTTGGTGTTCACAGGCTGAAAAGCATGGAGACTTTCTGCCTCATGTGATGCTCTCAGGCTATCCTTTCCATTCTCTTCCTCCTGAGCAATTGAGATCTCAGCTTTAGCTTTGCATTACCCATCCTTTCTGGTGCTACCTTTGTGACAAAACTCATAACATTTTAGATCATTCTGCTGGGATCTTTGCTCTTTATTCTCAACATAAATCTGACTAAGAGCCCCCAACAATAGTCATGCAACTAACCCAATATTTGACTCCTTTCAGATTTTCTTTGAAAAATTGATCAGCCCTCTATGCTTCTCAGACAAAGTCTCTGGACTTGGGCAAAATTCAGATAGACTTTCTGCCAAGTCAAAACATGAATGATCTGGAGTCCAAAAACCAATGCAGTCCTTCTTCCCAGCAGAAACTTACCCAGCTTGTTCTTTATAAGTAGGCATTCTATCAGTCTTCTGGACTGAGCTGCAACCAGAATGTCCTCTACAGAGCAGCCACAGCTATTTCTGTGTTTCTCTTGTGGGTGACATCTCCAAACATTTCCTATCTCTTCCCATAAGCCAGTCCCAAAAGCTGGTAATCCACATGGTCAGGTTTAGGCACATCAACGACCCCACTCCTGGTACTAAATTCTGTCTTAGTTACTCTTCTCTTGTTGCTAGGGTAAATACCTGACACTGTAAATGAGGGAAGGAATGGTTCATTTAGCTCACAACTACTGGAAGCTTCAAGACACTGGAGGTGAGGCTGGGGAACTGCTGTGTCCAATATGAACCTTTCCACATCTCTGAGAAAGCAAAGGCTAGGCAGTTTAACAGTTCACACCTCTCTGGCCCTGCCCCTGAAGCCATTCATTTCTCTTCCAGCCACATCTGCCCCATAACTTACATGACTCTTTGGAAGAACAACTAGACACAAATCATAACACTGGTGAACCTTTTTCTTTACTTTTTTTCTCAGTTAACATTCTCGTAGTCTAAATTCCCTTTAGTGTGCTCTTATGTCTTTTGGTGGTAAAGATAGGTGGAGAGTGAGATGTGTGTCAGCTTCACATGGAAAACAATGCAAAAAGATTCTCATGCTTAAAATCATTTAACTTTTTAGAGTTTATGTCCTCCAAAACCCCATGTGCTTCAGGACTTTTCTCCACATACAACTCTACTGGGATATGCTAGAACCATTAAGAATTATGGCCCAGTGAAAAGAACAGAAGATAGGTCACTGGTGACATGCCTATAAGAGAGGGCCTTGACCCCAAATTCTTCCAGTCTCCGTGTGTGTTTTCTAATTGCTTTGATGATATATCTTGCTATGGTGGCTGCTCCAGCCATGATGTACTGATTTTCCACAGACCTAAATGCAGTGCGTCAGACTGACTATAGAGTGAAGACTTCAATAGTGTGAAGCCAAAGCAATCTTTTATTTTTCTAAGTTTGTTATCTCAAGAACTTTTGTCACAGTAATGGACAACTGACTAATGAATACAGTTTCAGGTCATACAAGATATATAGACAGCAAGTCTATATGTAAAATGCACAAATTTTTGAAGAGAACATGTAATAAGGAACAAGACAAAGGAGCTGGAGAAATTGAAAACTGCCTTGAATGTCTGATGCTTTTCTGGTCGTTGTGAGTGAGGATGAGGAGAAAGAAAGATTCTACTGCACACACAGCATAAGACTATCACGAGTTTTGACACAAACAGTGCAGTATGAACATTTGTAAATTGACTTTTTGGAGGCCATGAGAAAAGCGAGCATTGCAAGAGATAACCTGCCTTAGTTTCAGGGCTATCCTGAGTCATTGGCTCAGATCCTTATAGAGCAAAGTGGTGTCACTAGCACAGGCTTCTAATAGCATATATGGCATCGCTGGTCCACTGGGCTCTGTGTAGCAGGATACCTGAATGCTGCCATATCCTATTTTTAACACTGTCTCCATTTCTCACTCCCTCACCTCCACATGCATCATGTGGCTGTATTTGTCCATGACATTTTGGGGAGCAATTCCTCCATGGAAATAGCAGGGCACTTAGAAGATATTATGGGCTCCCCAGTTAAATTGATCTTAGGACTATCACTAGTACTTGCAATTTTTATCCTTGATTATTTATTTCTAATTCACTTTTTATCTTCAGCTGTAAGCTGATTAGTCTAAACTCTTGAGAGCTGTCAATGATTGGGGCTTCTAGGTGTGCCCTTGGAGTTATTGTAAAGATAGTATGTTCAATCATCTCAGTGTCATTTACACCCTTTTCTGTAAGCAATGTGGAAATGATCCCTGCCTGTACCTGATGATAATGGTGCATACATTCTTCCAGTAGAAGAATTTTTCTCATCTCATTACTCTTGGACACAGTAAATCCAGAGCTCATATAAATCACTTTAATTTTCAATTTAGTGAATTCCTTGGTATGTTGTCTAGTAAGAATGTTTTGTTATTTGGGCAAAAATCTCCAATTCTTCAGAGCCCAGTGATACAAGCATAGGAAACACAAAATCCCTCAAAGGATAGGTGAGACTGATGACCCATAGAGCCACCCAGGTAGCAATCTCTTGGTTCGCAAACCTTTGTTTGCTCTTACTGAGAACAAAGCACCATGTAAGAGTCTTTCACATAAATATGTACACATCTCTATATTTATTGAATGTTTCTTCATGGCTAGTAATTTAACTATACCACTAGAAGTCTGTTCCAACATCTACATATGCCAGCTATTGTCATTGGGCGTTAGTCTTTTGTAGCCAATTTCTGTGCCCCAAATGACTTTCACAGAGGCTAAGACAGAGATATTATAAACACACTACCTCCCCAGCATCAAGTAAGTTTTAATAATGTCAATAACTACTCTCTCTTACTCTGCAATAAAATATTGTTTTTTATTTATTACTTTGACTATGGTGCAATTTCAGAGCTTCTTCAAACTGACGGACATTTCCCACAGGATATAAAGCTTGAAATGAGCTCATAATAACTGTTAAATGTATTGATCTCAAATATATACTAGGTAGCTTGGTGTACATGGAGGAAATATAGTGAACCACATCCTAATCAGAACTGCAGTTAATTCATTTTGGCCCCCTCTGTGATATTTGGATCATGTGAACATATATGTATCCTTGAATACATTTAGATGTAGATTTATTATCTAATAATTATTGTAATGTATGAATTTT
Organism: Octodon degus; assembly: GCF_000260255.1. Classification (NCBI taxonomy): domain Eukaryota; kingdom Metazoa; phylum Chordata; class Mammalia; order Rodentia; family Octodontidae; genus Octodon; species Octodon degus. The sequence goes on from NW_004524876.1 coordinate 1,547,017, forward strand.
TGTGTTTTCCATTATAGATTTGCTTAATTAAATGTCATAGTCTTCTTTAGGGTAACTTTATCTAATCATTACAGGATGCAGGTGACATTGAGGGAACAGATCTCTGGGTATCCTTGGAGCAACCAGATTTTTCTCTCTTCCTCACTAATAGTTTTGGAGTAGGTACAGAATGTGGTGGGAATGCAGTATGCTAAGATACAGATGAACATTGTGACCAAGAAACACAGGCTCATTCTTCTTCCTCCTAGAACAGATCAGCCTAAAGCACTTCACCTCAATGAGACTCATGTGATCTGGGATACAGCCCAAGGTGTGGTGGACTTTGAGGAATCCCAGATATGGTGCAAGGGGGCACCTGAAGACCAGGCTTTCTTCGTAGCTTGGACTTCAGAGAACGGATTCACCATAGATAGTAAATGGCTGTTCTTGCTTACTGTCAAGTAGCATGTTAAAATGTGCTCCATGTAACTTGCTATGTGAATCCTAGAAGGTGCTTCAGGACAGGGAAGAGGTGATTATGCACATACTTTGTGCTAAGAAAGAGAAATGTACCTACATATTACTGTGGGGTATTGTACAGTTATGGCTTGCATGCAAAATCCAGACAACATCCATTTTATATTTATTCCTGAAACACAGAAATTGTATTTTGTTTTTACTTTTATGATGAGGCTGGAAAAATATGAAGAAGAAAGAAAATAAGGAAGATACTGAAGGCAAGGTAAAAGAAAAGGGAGAAGTAGTAGTGAGAGACAATATATCATCTCACAAACTTATAATATTTACATTTTGCCCCTAGTGTAATTCATAAGTGTAAGTGATCAGATTGATCTAAAGAGCCAGCCAAACAGCTCAGTGGAATAAAAGTGCCTGAAAGCAGGAGCAGGGGTCAGGAAGATCAATCCCAAGGCCTGCAGTGCTGGCCCCGGCCCCGGGACGCACTGAGATAGCATTTGAGACTGGGCGTGATGGTGTGCACATGTAATCCCAGCTCTTGAGAGGCTGTAAACAGGTGAATCACTATGAGTCTGAAGTAGTAGTAGTGAGACCCTGAAACCCTGGAGACCATTCCACACCCCCCCCCAAAAAAAAGCTTGATCTAGCTAAGTACTCAGAACAATAAATGGAATAGCCCCAATTCAGAAATGGGCATCCAAGATGAACACATGTTTCTCAGAGGATGAAATTAAAGTAGTGAATAAATATATGAAAAAATGCTCCACATCACTAGCCATCCACGAAATGTAAATTAAAATAACATTGAGACATCATATTACCCCAGAAAGAATGGTTATCATAAAGAAATCACCCAACAACAAATGTTGGAGAGGCTGTGGGGAAAAAGAAACCCTTCTCCACTGCTGGTGGGAATGTAGACTGGTGCAACCATTATGGAAATCAGTGTGGAGACTCCTTAGAAAAGTTGGACTAGAAAACCCATTTAAACTAACTATTCCTCTACTGGAAATTTTCCCGGAGTACCTGAAAACATCACATCATAAGGACATACGTGTGCCTATGTATATAGCATCACAATTTGTGATAGCCAAATCTTGGAAATAACCAAAATGCCCATCACCTGACAAATGGTTGAAAAAGATGTGGTATTTTTACACAATGGAGTATTATTCAGCTATTAAGAATGATAAACTCAAAGTGAAGTGGATGCACTTGAACATATACTAATAAGTGAAATAAACCAGACACACGTATGTAAATAATGTATAGTTTCCCTTGTATAAGAACTCAAAAGAAGAAATACAAATAGAAGAGTATAATACAAGTAGAAGGAAAGCAGGACCTCGAGGACTAATTAATCAAGAGATGGAAAGGAGAAGAGCTAGGAAACATGACAATGTCAAGCCATACAGTTATATGTAGAAGATGGGCAAGGCAATGATCCTGAGAATCTCCAGAAGACTTTTGAACCTAGCAGTTAATTGGAAAGATTCTCACCCTGACTATATAAACTGATACCTGTGAATTAAGGAACTGCACTGCAGATGGTAATTTGTAATAGTAGTTTCGTGTTTGGAGTGCCTGTCATTCTGGTCTTCTGAATACGGGCTGCTAGTCATGACATTGCCTGTTGCTGCTATGCTGTCTCTCAGGTAGATGGTTGTTCAAAAAGAAGGGGGTGGTGAATGAAAGCAAGAGACAGGAAAAGGAATATTGTGGGACTTTCCTGATTCAAGGTTGTATATGGTTAGTTTTTTGGACTTATGTGTAAACATATGAAGTATATAATTCTTTATGCCTATTTTTAAAATATATGCTAATTTTAAAATTTTTTTATCATATTCTGTGCGGACTTAAAGTTCAGCATATCAATACTTGATGAAAAATACCTGTTCCATGTTATGCCTAAGATGTTTGATATTCAGACAGATAGTGAGGTTACACTTAACAGCCTAAGTTGTATGGTAATAACAATAAGCTTGTCCTCTGGATGGTTAACAATCTAAGTTTGTAGACCAAATGAGAGAAAAAGGAGGGTTGCAAGGAAAGCCAACTTTTTGGAACTAGCCTTCCAAGGTCAGTTAAGACTCAGGACATATGAGAACTTGTACTGTTACATCATTTAACTCGGTAGTGTCCCAAATTTTCTGATCAAGGAGATTATGAGGCCAAAGAGGAAAGTGATCAATGATGTAGCATGTGCCTAAGGAGAGTCACATGGAGACAAAACCTTCTCTCAGGCTTTCACAGAGAGCACATTGGCCAAGCAATGGTTGTGACTCATGCACATGGCTGACACTGACAAAGATTCTACAATCTGAGGTACAGGATCTTAGGATAAATACTGAGGGGATTTCACTGACCTTATCAGACCCAAAAGCTACAACTCTTGTGGCATAGGTCCTGCTTTACCTTGGTCTTGGCCATCCAGCAGAAAACTATAAAAACGAAATATAAGAAGTAAAGCTATGGTGTTATGTTGAGCTATAGGGGACTCAGGTCAACAATTTCTGACATTGCCAGTCAAGCAGAAGACCCAATACTATTATGGGCTACTGGACTCTTTTAGAATATTTTGCTGAG
>NW_004524876.1:1550439-1565980 GCF_000260255.1 Octodon degus
GCTAAATGAATGCAGAACACTGTGGAAATATACTAAACACATGAGTTATGGTTAAAAGATGATATTCAATGGAAATTTATAGCTTTAAATAGTGATATCAAAACAGAAAATCTGAAATGAATAATCTCAGAATTATCCAACTATAACATGCTAAAAACAGATGAAGAATCGAGTCTAATACAAGCAGAAAGAAGAAAATCACAAAAAATAAGTGGAAATGAGTGTCAAGAAAGGTAGAAAAAGAGAAAAAATATTAATAATATTGTAAATTGGAATTTTAAAGAAAAAATTCCACAACTTCAGTGAGTTTAATGAAGGAAAATAATGAAAAATTTGATCTAAAAATGTATGCAGTATGTGAGATCTTTAGAGAAATATGAAAAGTTATATTAGAGATATTATCCAATCTTTTCCATAAATTAAGTAACTTATATGAAATAACTAGGCAGAGTGCTGCACACATATAATCCTAGAACTCTGGGATGCTGAGGTAGGAAATGAATGTTTAAGCCTCATCTGACTAATTTCATGTTTTAGCAAGACTATTCCTGTACTTGGAAAAAATTAAAGAAAAATTTTAAGATGAAATATGTTTCTAAAAACAGACTATTAAAACGTACCCTGAAAAATAGAAACGTAACTAATAACAGACTGATTCAATTTCACAAACTTACAATCAATAAAAGCCAGGGTGCAATTAACTTTCCTAGTGAATTTCACCAAGTACTTAAAATACAAATATCACACTCACCTTAGTCATTGAGATTGCTGCACACACACTTCCAATTTCTTCTCTAACAGCTACCAGTGTAGTGCATTTTCTGTGATAGGCAGCATCCTCTAGGATCTCCCATAAAAGGGTAACACCATACCCTTAAATCATCATACTATTTTTCTTTTCCTGAAGTATGTATACATTTTTTGGTGGAGTCTGTATAAACAGTGTTAGTACTGGTATGCTTTTAGTCCTAAATAATAATGGAATAAAAGTGTTCGTGGAAAAACCACGTGCTATGTACACCTTAAAGGAAGACATACATTTTGCCTGACAATTTCAGAGGTTTCACTCCATGGTAAGCAGGCTTCAAAGCAGACAATGTGGTGAAAGTGCACAGAAGGGAAAGCTTCTCAAACTGGGCAGTAAGAAAGCAGAGTAAGTGGGCAAGAGCCTTAGAGAGGCAGGGACCCTGACCAGATATATTTAGTAATTTCAAAACCCCAATGACTCACTTTCACTAATTGGGCTACTGTGCTTTTAGGCGACGAAGCAGTAAATTCCTCAGTGAGTTACCCCATAATCTGATCACTTCTTAAAATGCCTCTTAATCCATTTAAATTGACAAAAGAAAAATTGGCAGAAATCCAGTTCTTATTAACTTAAAACCTAATCACCTTTTATTATATCATGTTTAATCTGTAAATAAACAAAGTAGCAAGCTCATAGCTCTCATTGACATATTGTAATGATCCTGTGTACAACAAAACACTATTTGCTTCCTTATGGCATTAATAGTCTCAGAACAACTCAAAAGTCTGACACTTCTTCTGAGATTCAAGGCAACTCTTAACTATAAGCCCCTATAAAGTCTCAAAAAGCAACTCACATAAATCTCATAATGCTAGATAAATATTTTCATTGGTCATACAGGGGGAAAGAAAGGAATCAGGCAGAAGACTGAAACCCAGCAGAACAACACTAAGTCTTATGGCTTCTTGCCCAGCATTCAGGACACATAGATGTTAATGGTGATGTGAGTTCCAGAGGGTTTGGGTAGCTCCAATTTCTGCTGGTTGCAGCCCATACAAGTTCTCTTGTGAGTCGCCTGCACCCACCACCTATAACTTTAGCCAGCAGAGGTTCAATGTTCTCAGCATCACCAACTTTCTAGGTTCAAATTCAGTTTCACTCTTAAAGCTTCACACATTGCATTCTCAGGGGCTTGTGGCAAGGACACTGTCCCTGTTACATATGTTTGCCTGAGCTTCCAGGCTGTTCTGAAATTAAGGAAGGTTCCCAGAACTGTAGAATCAGCACCGTCTAGATCTGTGGGGGTGAGCCCACATCATGCATGTCACAGTGCTTTATTTATATAGTTGAAAGCTCAAAACTGTCAGCCACAGAGATATAGAGGATGCCAGGCCTGCCTCCACATTGAGCCAGAACACCTTGGACTAAGACTGCAGTGGTCTCTGAGTGACAAGATGTCTTAGCAAGCGAAATGAATCCTGTGTACACAAAAAACCGTGCTAATTCACAGTGCATTAAAAATGTGGTAATCCACAGCTCCCTGGGTGGCAATTTCAGTGCAGGGAAACCAGAGAGTTTCTTTGTATTTTTCCTCTCCAGCATAGAAGTTGTTTTCAATATTTATTGGTAACATTTAAAGCACAGACTTTTACAGCTGTGAATAGACAGTGCCTTTCACAAGATTTTCAGCAAGGAAGATACTAAAAGATGTGAAATCAAAATTCGAGAAATAAGAGACTTATATTAATACTATTTGACATTTTTATGAAAGTTCTTGCCACTAATAAGAAAAATAAACAGTAAGTTGAAACACTAAAAAAAGAAACTATAAACAACTGCTGTTAGATTATATGAATGTCAATATAACAAAACCAAGGGAATTAGTAAACAGTGTTCCCTAAGTTCTATGTATACAAAGTCAATATATAAAAGTTACTTTTTTCTTTAACCTCTTTTTAATGAGAATTTGTATCTTTTATTGTAAAAAGACTGTGCTCATAGAGACAATACAGCCCTTAACCTATCCAAAGAAATAATAGTACTTTGAATTGAGCTCTTACACCACACTGAAGTGAAATCAGAAGACGAAAGCAGAAACATACTTAGACTATAATACATTTTTTGCTTGTTCTTCTATTATCTTTTTCATGAAAAGGAAATAATATAATATTTAGGCTTGTGTATATCATTTATTTCACTTAACATTATGATCTCAAGTCACATCTATTTTTCTAAAAAGCCTCAAATTTATCTTTCTTAATAGCAGATATTACTCCACTGTGTATAAATAACACATTTGCTTTATCTGTTCATCTTTTAATGATCACATAGGCTGGTTCCAAGCCTTAGTGATTATGAATTGTGATGTTATATATGTGTGAGTACATATTTCACTGGGTTATGGAGTTTGGAACCCTTTTGGGAAGATCCCCAAAGGGAACCAGCTGGGTGAAATTGGAATTCTACTTTTAGATTTTTGAGAAATATCCGTATTGATTTTCATAATTGGTTATAGTCCCAATAACAACAAAGTAGGTTTTCTTTTACCCCACTACCTCCCAAGCATCGAAATTGGCTGATTTATTTTTTTATTTTTTATGTAAAAGAATAAAAATAATTTAAAAATCATTAGGAGTTTGATTTATCGATGGTATCCATATTCATGGTATAAGATGCATACTCGGCATTGCCTAATTCTCATTTCTCAAAAGGCCAATGACGGTGGACTTTGTTTCATGTATTTATTGGCCAGTTGTATTTCTTCATTTGAGAGGAGTTGATTAATTTGAAATGCTGAACGTTTTTATTGAATCTTTAAATTTAGGTTTACTTTTTTGAGCTCTTTATATATTACACATTTTAGTTCTTCATTTGAAGAGTAGCTGAAAAACTACATTTTCCCATTTTGTTTGTTTTGTTTTTTGAAGTACTGGGGATCAAATTCAGGACCTTGTGCTTGCCAGGCAGGTGTTTATACTGCTGAGTTATCTCCCCAGCCCTGAGCCATATCCCCGGCCCCATTTTACCATTTTATTTGTTATCTATTACTTTGTTGGTGGTTGTCTTTGCCTTGCAAAACTTTTTAATTTGTTGTGGTTGAATTTGTTGATTCCTGATATTATTTCTTTTACAACTTGGGTTTTGTTCACAGAGTCTTTGCCTATACCAGTAACTTTGAGATTTTTACCTAGTTTGTCTTCCAGTAGATTGATTTTTTTTTAATCTAACATTGAGATTTTAGAATAATTTTGATCTTTGTTTAGTGCACAGTGATAAATATGGTTAAGTTCAATCTGGAGCATGATGATAGACAGTTTTCCCAGCATCCATTTATTAAAGAGGATGTCTTTCCTCCAGTAAATGGATCTTGCCCCTTTTTCAAAGAAAACACATAAGAGGATGCCTATTATTCCTTCTGTGTCTTTTATTCTGTTCCACTGAACCACATGAATCCCATGTCTTTTATTCTGTTCCATTTTCCAGTACCATGGTATCTTTTTGGCTATAGTTTTATATTGTATTTTAATATCTGGGATTGTGATGCCCTCTGCCTGGCCTTTGTTGCCCAGAATTTCCTTTGCTATTTTAGGTCTCTGAGATTATATAAATTTTAAGATTGCTTTTTCCAGTTTTGTAAAAAAATATTATTATTATTTTGTTCAGTGTTTTGGTTTGGGGGTTTTTGCCAGGGGCACAATATAATACAGGACACATTTTATAATAGTATTTTATAAGTAATCACCCAAAGAAGTATATTCAAGAAGTGCAGGAAACTTATCCACACACTGCACACTAAAGAATCCAGCTGAGAGCCTAGAGTTCATAACAAGTCCAATACATTGGACTCCCTCAAGTCTACCTGAAGGCCTAGAGCACACAACCAAGACTCATGCAGGCCTGCTTCATGGAAAGACCCAAAGGTCAGTGGGGGAAGCTAGAAAGCCTATTCCTGCAGGATGAAGGAGCTGTGCTAGCAAGCTGAGAGATCTGAACTGGAACTAGGAAGCAATACTCAGGGTAAGCACCAGAGCAACCCCAAAAGTAACAGCCATCCTCAACAACAGTGAAGTCCTGAGCTCCTGCAGCAATGAGGAAATCTAAGGTCCCATTAGGAAAGCCAATGTAATAAGCTTCTCCATGAATCTCAGCAGTGCACCATCTTCCCCTCCAGAGTCAGGAAGCACTGCTCAAGATGAGAACTAAAGCTCCTTCAAAGCTAATTGCGAAAGCCAAAATGACCAGCTCCTCCAGCAAACCAGCCCAAGAGAATTAGCAGCTTCCAACAGCTTCAACGGTTTTTCCAAACAGAATCCCTAACTGCTTTTGTAGCTTCTCCTATTCTGCCTTTTATGCTGCTGGCAATCTTCAGGCAGGCCTCCTGAACTCAGCACTATACTAGTTTAATTCAGCTGGGTGTAGTAAGTTCAGAACCAGCTAGAAATCCTCTACAGATGGCATTACCTTAAATCCATATAACAATTTTGAAAGTATGGACATTTCAACTATATTGACTCTGCCTTTCCAATGAGGTCATATCTTTCCAATTTCTGATATCTTCTTTGATCTAACTTTAAGAATATAGTTTCCATTGTAGAGATCATTCACTTCCTTATTACATTAACGCTAAAGCTTTTATCTGTCTTGATGCTACTGTGAAAGTTATCGTTTCCCTAATTTCCCTATCAGTAAATTTGATATTGGTATACAGGAACTCTGTTGATTTTTGTTTGTTGACCTTATAACCTACTACACTTTGCAATTTGGTTAATTAATGCCAGGAATCTCTTGGTGGAGTTTTTGAGTTCTTCTGTACACAGAAATAAAGTGAACCTCTCAATGATACCTGCAGCCCACTCTGACACATCATACCATAGGTTTGCCAGTAAAGATATAAATAAACATGTCTTCTGCAAATAAAAAATAATTTCTTTCCCTATTTATGTATATCTCCTTATTCCTCTCATCTAATTGCTCTGAGTGGCAGTTTGAGAATGGTGCTGAACAAAAATTGTGATAAAATAATACTGACTTATTTCCTTACAAATTTGGCAAAAAGCAACTACCAGTATACATGGCATATCCTGAATATTGTGCTACTTTGAAATTTCCTTGGACGGATCATTCAGTTCAATACTTTAAAATCAGCCTCATATAAAATCTTAAGACATGGACAAAATGTAAAAAAATTCCTTGTCAGAATGAATTATTCATGTCTTGTAGTTCAATCCATAATACAGTTTTTGTTCCCATGTGAAACTTTATTGTCCACATTCTTATCAACACTCAATTCTATCAACTCTGAGCAGAATCAGCCATCAGAATGTTTAGAGCAATATAAGTTCTCTGGGCCACTTCTAAATTCTTCCAATAAACTAATTCCTTATTTTTTTGAATCACATGATCACAGTTATGACAGCAATTCCTCTTCTTTGGTAAAAACTTTCTATATTGGTCAGGTTTTCTGTTACTGTAAAAAAAAATAAAACTCATGATACCCACAACTTAAAGTAGATGTCTGTTTCTCTTAAAGATTCACAATATCTTTCCATGGTTACCTGGATCAGTGATAAGGACTTTATGGCAGAAAGAGGTGGTAGAGGATAGCTGTTCAACTTGTAGTGGATAGGAAAAAGAGTGGGTGGAAAATATGTTTAGAAAATTCAGTAAAAAAAGAAGACTTTTCAACAAATATTACTTGGAAAGTTCTCTACACAAGATATTCAAGTCACTAGTGGATAAATGAAAAGGTACTCTGCAACATGATACATTGGAAAAACCACAAAAAAATACTACTTACACCAACTATAATGCCAAAAATAATGATGGTTGGTGGGGACGTGGGGAAATTATGACCCCCATTTTTTGTTGCAGCCATTTTGAAAAATATTTGACCACTTTTTGAACTGGTAGACATAGAATTACATATGACACAGAAATGTTTCCAGTACCATATATTTATGTTTATTTATTTATAAATTCAACCTTTATAAATTTATGTATGTGCCAACACTGGAAATCCATTTAGATGAAAAGAAATACATTGCATTTTCCAAGCTGTTAACTATTCATTTTCTTTCTTTGGATTGTTTTATTTTGTTGTGAAGAAGCTACCACTTTTTTAAACTTGTCACTATCTCATCTGTCTCTCTCTGTCTCTGTCTCTGTCTCTGTCTCTGTCTCTGTCTCTGTGTCTCTCTGTCTCTGTCTGTCTGTCTGTCTGTCTGTCTGTCTGTCTCTCTTTTTCTCTCGCTGCTTTCCTCTTTCCTCTTCCCTTTTCCCTCAAACTTTCTACTAGCAAAAAACAATAATGAAAAATTTAATTAGAAATTCAGTCTCTGAGCTGTGACCTCATAATTTTTCTGGAAATAGAGAACAAATCTCTCTATATATATATATATGTATACATATGCATACGTGTACCGATGAATGCATGATTTGTTGCAATATATTCAGATATAAGATATTTTCATACATGTCTATTTTAAGCTTTTAGGTTAAATTTCTCTATTTATCTCTACTCTTTTATTACTACATTTTTGTAGTCTGTATACAATGTTTCCCTTCCTTGTGGGTAGTTGGTACAAGTACACATTGCATCTTAGTTACTCTTTTCATCTCCTTGCCATCCCATTCCTTTCTCCTCCACACATTTCTTGATCTTTTTTTTTAGCACATGCTTGCACTACATAATGTTTATATTCTTTATGTAAAATTCATACATGTACATAACAAATCTTTTTTATGTATTTAGGACAGAGTCTACAGGGCCTTGTTACACAGATCAGACTCATAGTGATCCTCCTGTTTTCAGCCTCCCAAGTGCTGGGATTACAGGTGGGTGCCACATCACCCAGTCTCTGTCCCTGTCTCAGTGTTCCCTGGGGTGGGGCTGGCATGGCTCTCTGGGATCCCACCTGGTTCCTGCACCTGTCTAAGCAGCCGTTTTAGTCTGCTGAGATATTTGACCAGTTCTATAACAACTATTGAAAATAATTTAATGCAGAAAATAGTAGGTTTCCTAGTTGCTGTTTTCATTTTTTAATCCTTGTTAGATATGATCTTTTAAATATCATAGTTATAATTCTGGATTACTAAGATTTGTTTAATGCTAAGTATGCTATCTAAAGTTTTAGTTTTGATATACATTTACTGATACAAGAATACTTATTATCACAAAAAGATTGATTCAAACTTGAGCCACATATATAAATTTAAGTTAATGTTCTAAATTGTCGAGTACAGTTATCTGATCACAATAAATCTACCATTTTTTGATTGTGGCCTTATTTCTTTGTTTTTTCCTCAAGCAAATTAAAGAACTTCAAAACCCAAATCATGGTTAAACTATAAACTATAGTTTATAAATAAATTATTTATTCTACCTCCACAAAGTTTATGTCATGGAAGAAATACTGTCATGTACTCTTTTCCTGAAACTCCTTCTAGTCAGCCCAACTCTATTTTCGAATTCTTTGACAATTTTTAAGCAATGGTGTACTTAGGTTTGGTCATGCTAGTAACCATGGCAACATCAGATCTCAAAGGCTCTGTGAGAAAAGTGCAGCTGTTTGTGACTTCCTGGGCACACCACCATCGTCCCCTACAACTCACACCTGCTGAGGTGAGAAAGATGCATCAATCCTGGCCTCCAGTGGCGAGGAGATCGGAGGCACTGGCTGCAGTCTTGCAGATATGGAGACCCAGGGACTTTATTGTGAGACATGAGCTCAGCATTAAGTAGATTATGTTTATTTTTGGTAAATGGATGGACTCAAACCTAAATTACACACAAGCAAAGTACAATAGAAAAAAAATTCTCTAAGAATTAAAACAAGAAAGCCAATATTTAAACACCTTTCCTAGCTGAAAAGAAGTGTTTGACAATGTTTGGAATGCATCTAAAAGAATGGGTGTATATTTTTTTCTACTGGAAAATTTCCAATCAGTTTTAGTGAAGAACAGCAAAAGCCACTCTTTTTGGTGTGCAGTCAGATGAATTGTGACCAATATAGATGATAAACAGTAATGTAATCAAGGAAAAGCTCTCATAGCTCCATAAACTCTCATCCTGTTCATTTACTGCAGTTAACCTCTTTCCATTACTAGAAAGTCTTCCAAATGGCATTTCTTTTCCACAGATCAACTGCTTTTGAGGGTCATCAATACTTTTTCATGTATCATCCCTTTCCTCCATCTTACTGATTTTATGTATTCCTTTGAGCGGCTATGCCTCTCTTTGTTCATTGCCTTTCAAAATAATGCATATCTGTATTGTTTGCACTTTGTGGTTACTATGAAGAAAAGTATTTCAAGCATTTATGTACAGTTTTCTTTGCCAATACACTTTTAAAATTTTAGTTAAATATCTGATACTCAATATGCATTGCTGGGTTTCCATTTGCCAGGCAAGAGAGTTTTAACCATCAGTAGGTGTTATGGCTTACAGCTAGATTGCTTTCAAAGCCTCATGCCATCACAGGTGCAGTTTTTCAGAAACTAATGTTTCTGGTCTAGAGTGTATGATATTAAAATTAAATGTGTGTCAGTAACTCCTCTTTCATTGCTGGGACAAAATACCCACCACTCAAAATGAAGAAGGAGAGGTTTATTTAGCTCACAATTAGTTGAGGTTACAGTCCATACTCCGATGGCTCCAAGGCAGAGCGGCACATGGAAGAGAGCAGCCATTCATGGCAGTGGCAAAGAGAAAGCGAGTAGCAGCAGCTCAGGCATCTCATTAGCCTCTCCCCTCCTTATATTGTAATACAAATCACAAGGATTAAGTTTTGCACTCACAACTGCAATACCAGCATTGGATCAAGAATCGATCACAAATGCCAGAAACCACCCCATGACTGCATGAGACTTTGAGGGGACAACAAGACACAAACCATATCAATGTGTGATGCTGAGATTAGGGGTTCAGGTGGAACTTCCCAAAGGTGGATAGTCTGGATGAAATATAAAAACAGACTTAGTTCTTGCCACTGCTGCTTGCCACCTTGCTGTCTCCTCTTACATGATTGCCATGGACTATTTCTTCCCTGTGACCCCCTCTGTCCTGCCACTTGCCTTGGTGCCAGCTGACTACTGATTGATACTTCTACAAACTGTGAGGCACAATACAGCTTTCTTCCTTTAACTCTGGGTGTTGGATATTCTGTCTCACTAACAGGAAAAGCAACTCTGACAACATGGTAGGAATTTTAACTTTCCAGTGTGTTTTTGAGCCTTTGGTATAATTTGTGTTTCTTTTTTGCAAAGCTCTTAATTTTAGCCAAGTATGTACCCAAAACATGTCACAATTTTAATGTGGATTTTTATAAATACTTATGGAAAATATCTTTGGTCTTGCTAGAATCCTCATTAAATTCTGCTTACAATATTATAGGGTCTCTTTATACTGCCTCTCTAAATCTTTCAAATTCCTCCTAACACCTGGTTCAAAAGGTTTCTGACCATGGTAAATGTAGTTGCAGAAAGGATTCAACCCCTTCCCTTATACAGGATTTCTGTTTTAATCAGTTTTCCTATCACTTGGACATAGCAGCCAACATCCACACTTAAAACACAGATTCAATGTAGCCCATATTGTCAGAGGATTTAATACCATTTTGGCTAGAACTATGTTATGGTTTATGTATAGGTGTCCCACCAAAGCCTCATGCAGTCATGGAGTGAGCTTCTAGAGTTTGTGATTGTATCGGTTATTCTTGTCATGTTGCTGGGACAAATACCCAACACCCAAAATGAAGGAAAGAAAGGTTTACTTAGCTCACAGTCAATGGAGGTTTCAGTCCATACTCAGCTGGCTTCAAGGCAAAGCAGCACATAGCAGAAAGAAATCTTTCACTGTGGAGGCAAAGAGCAAGAAGCAAAGGGAGGAGTAGCAGCAGCTCAAGCAGCTAGCTTCTCTTCCCTCCTTACATTATAATGCAAATTACCTGTCCCAGGGTAAGTGCAGCAGCCATACCCACAGCACTCAATCACAAACTCCAGACACCCCCCCCCAAGACCGCATAAGGCTTTGGGGGGGACACCTAGACACAAACCATAGCAGTTATTAATTCATGATCTACTGGGATTGTGGGTGTGAGTGCTGCTGGGATTGTGGGTGCGAGTACTACACTCAACCTAGAGCAGATAGCCTGAGTACTACATAAGGGAGACAGACTTGCTCTCTGCTTTTTGCTGCTGCCAAGAAAGGTTGCTCTCTGTCATGTGCTGCCCTCCTTTGGAGCTATTTAAACCTCCAGTAACTGAGCTAAATAAACCTTTCCTTCCTTCATTTAGAGTGTCAGGTATTTATCCCAGCAATGAGAAAAGAGTAGTTGAGACACACTACATCAGAAATATCACAGCAAAAGGGTATAGCAGAGCAAATATGATCAATGAGCAATGTCTGAAAGGCAGAGTGGAGGAATAGTGCTGGAAAGATGGTGTCCAATGTCATTTACACTACCCAAGGCCATGCCTCTAAAACTTGCACAGACATAGATGAAAGCATGCTTGTACAGCTGCCAATACAATTAAGCAATTGTACCACAAATGCTAAATTCACTTATTTTGTACTTATGGATGATTTACTACTTTCTAGAAATACTAATGTGTTACCAGTGTATAAGGGCAGTTGTCTTCTGTGTTATTTTGCAATACAATGCATACCTATTTGTTTTGTTCCAAATTATCCTGCCATATTTGACTGCTTATTTTTTCCATTGTGACATAACTAGAAATGATGAGAGTTAGTGATATTTTTGGCCTATTACTCATCTTAAGAGGAAATTTTAAAATTTTCACAATGAAATATAATTTTAGAGTCAGCTGTTACTTTGTGAATATCTTGCAAATTTAAGATATCACTAGAATATTTCTTAATAGGTTTTTCTTTGTTTGGGCAAATGTAAAATATATCCATTTGCCAAACGACATTTATCTGTGTTGTATATGAATGTTTGTAGCAGATCACTATAGTTACTTTCTCATATTCTTCTGCGTTGTGTGACCAGCGAATCCCTTTTCTCTCTTACAGATTTTCTTAATTCAATTATTAATACTATTCTTATTTTTAAAGAGAGTAAAATATATTTAAAAACAGAAATGGTACAGGATGTCATTAAACAAGGTAATTGTAATTCAACGATGGTTGTTATAATGCTTATTGTTATATTCAAATGAGTTGTTCAGATTGCCAGATGTAAGCATGCAAAACTGGTCAAAGGAGTTCTAAAATGTTTAAAAGAACAGAGAAAAAAAAATTAAGCCTTAACTGCTCCTTTCAGTAGACAAGTGGAAATCAGTAGTATAATGAACATAGCTATACTAAAAAAAACAAGTACATAAGTATATATCTATATATCATTTTCCCTTTCCTTCCTTCTTTCTTTTGCCCTTTCTCTCATCCCAGATTTCCTTCCCTTCAACAGATTCCAATTATTAATGTAAAAAGTTATACTGAATTTACTTACATTGTTATGTTTGCCACCACTCTTCTTATATCATTCTGTAGTCTTACCAACAGGTTTTATCTTTTGTTTTCCAACTTGGGCCCAGCTGAATGGCTCTCACAAAATAGGGTGGCAAGAAGAAGGGCCATTCTGTCATCAAGGAGATAGTGGCCCAAGAATACACAATCAACATTCACAGGCCCATCCTCGGAGTGGGCTTCAAGAAGTATGTCCCTGGGACCCTTAAGGAGATCTGGAAGAAGATGGGGACCTCCTCCAAGACTTGCACTTACTGGTTTCTAAGGTTCAACAAAGCTTTCTGGGGCAAAGGAATAGGGAAGGGCCCATATCATATCAGTGTGTGGTTGTCCAGGAAACACAATAAAGCTGAAGTTTCACCAAAGAAATTGTACAACTTAGTAACATACATCCATGTTACCACATTAAAAATCCAACAGACAGTGGATGTGGCTGAGAAATAAAGTTCAAATAAAGTTACACAACTGCAAGAAAACAAGAAAAATTTTAATCCCTCAATTTACTGAGAGCATGTTATTCTAGAACTGAAAGAATTAATGTAAAAAATCCTTTGTGCCCACATTTCTAAGTAGGTAATAATTGTCTACATTACTCTAATGGGTAAATTACAATTATCAGTTGAATATATATCAAAATATGTTTCAAGTTAATAAGTAGGCTTTCAAAAATATTTACAGCCATGATGATTTGAACAAGTGTCAGACAAGTTAGAAATGAAAATGTCAAGTCAGTTATGCTCCATTACAGTCGCCTGTCCTCCATTGTTATGGTGCATCATCCTATTTTTGTCAAAGTACATTTTTTTGTATATTTTCCCAACACAATTATACTATATATATATATATATATATATATATATATATATATATATATATATGTAAATGTGTACAAATTCAAACAATATGTTCTAGTGTGACATAAGCATACAAATAACTTCACTTTGCTCTTTAAAACTACTTTTCCTTCATGCAAATACAATCTTAGTGTGAACATATATAAGGGTAAATAAAGAATGCATTCTCTTAATGAAATGCACATTTCTTAAAATATTCTACATACTGTTATTTCATAAAAAAGAAAAAGGTACTACATTCCTCCAGTTCTTATCTTTAAATACTATTAAATTGCCACTATAATTCATTTTACTGATTTTAATTTTTATAAAGTGCCACGAAAACAATTTGGAAGACATTGGAGGCCACTTACTTTTATTTTCTAAATTAATTTTCTCCTAACTAGAGCTGAATACAAAAAAAGTGAAATGCAATAAAAATTAATCTGATTTTTAAAAATATCTTAATAAAGCCTTAAAGTTGCTCCCTGGAGGCCCTTTGAGGATTGCAAAGTGTGGCTTTAAGCAGGAATTTCTTTTCATCAAATTTTTAATTTTAAAAAGTTCAGGCAACCACCAACAGACAAATAAACAAGTAAGCCCTAAGGGGAAGACTACATAATTATAAGTGCTCAGAGTCTGTGAGCTATTTCTACACACTGACACTCAGCTCCCTGGAGTGTTTTTCACACCTGCTTACCCAAATAAATGCCCATTATTTGTTATTTTTCCTGTGCCCCTTTAGCAATAAATCATTGGCCTCTTTGCTTAAGAATGTCTTCATTTTAATGAGGTGCTGCTCTTAAACCTTCCATAGGCGCAGGCATCAAGGATTTCAAAATATTAAGTCATTTTTTCCAACCTCACATTGCTCTAATAGCAGTTGCTTTTGTTGTAAAAAATGGTCAATTCTAAAACCCTTGATTTTTTCTCCTTTTAAAATTTGTTTTTTTTTTCATTTTCCTTTACATAATTATGTATGCTGTTACATATATATTCCACAAATACAGCTTATGTTGTGATTATGCAAAATAAGAAACCTTAATACTATTGCCATGTCTCATGTTTTCTTCTGAATGTGGTAGAATGTGGCAGAATTTAAAATTTGGGGAAAACTCAGTATAGTGTTCAATGTGAATCAATATGTTGGTTGTTCCAATTGATGCAGTTGTGGTAGAAATATGAATGTTTAATTACTTGTTACTGAGAAAAAGATGCTAATAGTTCAAATAGGGATTTCCATCATTACATTTATGACTACACTTAACTTTACCACAATTATTTTTATTGCAACTAAAGCTCAACAATTGAGATATACTGCTGAACGAAGAGAGCTGACTGTCATGGCACTGTTAGCAAATATGAAGAGGAAAATAGGATACAAATTTAAGTTTTAAACTATCTACTGTGTAAGTAAGTCAGGCATTAACTATTGTATGATCAATGGGTAGCTGACATAAAAAATTTGTCATCTAGCTCCTGAATTTCTTATTTTTAAATTTTTATTAGTACATTTTATAGCACATAATGTTTACATTTCTTCTTGGTAGCTTGTACATGAATATATCACATCTTTTTTATGTATTTAGTATTTAGTATAGGGTCTACAGGCTGTATGGCATCTCAATACCTAGATTCAACTTGCAGTGATCCTCCTGTTTGCAGCCTCACAAGCGCTAGCATTAGAGGCACGCACCACCACATCCAACCTCAATCACTATCTCAGCGGACCCTGGGGTGGCAGACTGGGGATCAAACTCCAGTCCCTGAGCCTGTCTAAGCAGGCTCTTTAGTCTGCCGAGCTATTTGGCCAGCCCAGTAGCTATACATATTCTATCCTGATCCATTCTTACTTCACCTCATCCCTCCTTCCCAATTCCATGTTAACATTCTATTAAAGGCATCTTGTTTTCACACAAAATTGTTTGTGGAAAGAAAATAGAAGGGTAATGTTTAATGATGGTGAGCATTTTTCCCTTGTTTATATGCCATGTTTTGTCTATTTTGGAGAAAAGATTCTTCAATCATATTTCGCTCCTTTTCTAATTAGGTCATTTTTTTCCAGTTGACTTTGGAAAGCTCTTTATTTCTGGATAGTACTCCTGTTTTTTTTTTGCTTTGTTTTGTTTTTTCATTTATAATTTTTAAACAATATAAAACAGTGATAGAAAAAATAACATCATAAATGGTATGAACTTTCACTAAACAAAGTAATAGAAATTCAACAATGGCTGCTGTGCTGCATGATACTATCTTTACATTAGTTGTTCAGGTTACCAGATATAAACATGCAAGATTGGTTTAAAAAAAAACAATAACAAAAAAGTTGTAAGATATTTAAAAGAAAAATGTAAAGAATTCAAAAGAAAAAAAATAAAAACAGAAACCGAATTTGAGCATTAAGTGCTGTTTTTAAAAGAATGGCAGAAATCAGAAGTACGATTATCCAAACTATTCTGCATATATATATATATA
>NW_004524876.1:1566410-1576548 GCF_000260255.1 Octodon degus
AAAATCAACCTGTTTTTGTGATTTTATTTCTGTGGCATTGAATTATATATCTCTTTAGAAATTCTGCTGATTACTATGATGCTATAATAACTCTTCCACTCAGGTACATTTCTTTTTCCCTTTTAATTCTTGATATTTTCTTAAAAATTGTCTCAGATATTTTACTTGGTCATGCAGGCATGTAAATGTAAGTATTTTCTCTGCAATCCAGCTGCGCCACCTTTCCTGCTTCCCATCCCAGGCTCTCCCTTAAGAGAGCTCAGGGAAGAGGTGTCCTGTTTTACCATCATGATGCTGAGCTGTATCTCTAGTTTAATTACTGATTTTTTTTCAATCATTTGCTTATATTCCCTGAATGCATGTTTTTCTTTTTAACGTCAAACATGGAAGTATAATCTGGAATCACTGTATTATTTCAGTTTTCCACTGGGCTAGCCTTTGTAAGCAGGATCCTTTTAAGTCTGTTCTGTGAAGCTTGGTCACTTTTGCAAGATCCTTGCTTTTAGGTGCTTCATCTAAGTTATTTATTTTTTCTGTCTTGAGAATTTATTTAAGTGCTTGCATTTCAAGGTGCTCTTGGCTCACATAGCATTTTGCTATCATAGCACTGTAGCAGGCCATTTCTAAAGAGTCTGGTACCCACTGCCTTCCACTGAACAATGATACCACTGTAAATTGATCAGTATTTTTAATTAGAAAAACACCAGGAATTTATTTCTAATTTCAAAATGAAGCATGATAGCTGTTACTCAGTAGGCATCAGTTGTTAGAAAAAAGCAAAAAGGGATATAAAGGTAGAAATAAGTATATTAGAAAAATATGTTATATTTATTGAAATTAAATAATTCTGATTTTTTTATTCTAAGATTTTAAGCCATTGATGTTTGGCAAGTTATAATAGTCACATTGTGTATTCATGAAATGCTGAGTTGTTGTTGTTATTTTGATGAGTTTGTTTTTCACAATTTATACCATATGAGAAAAACATGGTGTCCAGCCTGTCGAGGGAGTGATATCTGTGCAGCCTCAAGACTGGCATCCATTTTGGTTTCAGTACAAAGGTAAGCCTAATAATAACTGTATAGTCAGCATGACAGCATCAAGTGTTTGGTTTCATTTATTTATTTATTTGTTTGTTTAATATGCCACATTTAATCAAAGTCAAGGAGGGAACTGTACAATGAACTTTAAAAATATTTTCACTGGACAGTATTAAATATTCAGTTGGAATACCTAGTCCCTTGCCATAGTAGATTTCCTTTGCAAAATTTAATCATGATGTAAGGCTATGTCCCTTAAGCCCCTCCCCTCCTATTTTTTAATTTTATTCAAGGACATCTAATTCAATAGTATCTCTTGTAGACATTGAAAAGCTCTTTTTTGTCTGTTTTGTTTTTATGTATTTAGTAAAACATCTCATTATGCAGGTCAAATTCATAGTGATCGTCCTTTTTTTAGTGTCCCCAGTGCTGAGATTACAGGTGCGCACTACCACGCCCAGTCTTGGTGGCAGGCTCAGTGCACCTGGGGGTGGGGTCAGCATAGCATGTGGTGCAGGGGACCAAACTCTTCCCTGCACTTGCTTAAGAAGGTGCTTAATCTGCACAGCTATCTCACTGGCCCTCAAGTTTTAAGGGTTGTATCACCACATATATAATTTTATGCTAAAATTGATAGAACTAGAAGTGGTGATGCACACCTATAGCCAGCATTCTTGAAGGAGGAGGTCCAAGTCAGGCAACTTCATGACTTAGCAGGATCTTGTCTCAAAATAAAAGCTAAGAAATAAAGCCTGAGGATACACTTCATTGTGCAGAAGCTGGGGTCAGTATTCAACTACTTGTATCACACACACACACACACACACACACACACACACAGAGCAAATATTAGAAGACAATTGCCATTTAATCATAGTAGGATATTTTCGCACAAGAAGTTTTTCTATCAGTAATGATCCATTATTGATTAAAATCTCCAATTCATATGTGTTTTATCATCTCAACAAATTATTTCTTTTAGAAAATATACCATATTCTTAAAACAAACAAGTTGCAAACCAAAACAGGAATTCTTTTCATCATGAAAGAATATTCATCTTCATTCAGTGTTTCTTAAGCATATTAGTTCATTTTGATATTAAAAAAATGTTCATCTTCACTCACTATTTCTCAAGCACATTAGTTTAATTTATTTTGATATTTAATGAGTATTAGGTTACAGAAATTGTGCAACACTTTGAAAATGAGACAAGTATGATCTGGTTACCTCTTCATGGATTTTTGTAATTCGTTAGAGGCCGAGGAACCAATTTTTTCTATCAAGTAATCAATGTGAACAAACATGCACATAGAAACATACTTTATTAAATTAGCCTTAATTATACAATATAATCTTCTCAATAAAAGTAATTAGATATATTCATTATCAAAACACGGACTATGCTAAATGTAAATATTCTCTAATTTTCCTGTTTAGTGCTTTTCATTTAAAATATCCTCAGGAAATTTCAATGTTCTACATGTTCAAGACAAGAGTCCTTTTATTCTAATCCACTCTAGTTTTATTAACTGAATATTTTAATCTAGGAATAACAATATAACAGTGTCTCACTCTAGACTTTTGGGTAACAAACTGATTAGCACTTTATTACCAATGCAGGAATTTATAAATTATTGTGACCCACACCAATTCATTTAAGCCTACTTTGGTTTCCCATCTGCATAATGAGAACACAGCACTAGACTCATGCATCATCAAGGTTAATGATGATATTTTCATGTTATACATGTCAGTTAATGATGAACAGCATAGGTAATTGTTAAACCTCCTTGAACATTTCAGGATTCTGTGCCATGCAGTGCCAAAGGATGTAGTTGTTGTAAATATTACAAACAAAGCTTTTTCCCAACAAGGCTTTGACAACAAAAAACACCAAGAAACCATCATAAAATGTGCTATAATTTTTTTCAGATATTTATATTTAGCTGCACAGGATAAATGACATGCCAATAGTATTTCCTTCTGACAAGCACTCATTAATATCTCTTAAATATTTTTGGAATATCTGCATTACCACCTTGAAAATCATGCACTGAACTGCTTAGGTGTTATTTTGTAATGAAACTTAAGCTCTCAAAAAACTTGCTCACTAGATTTAGAATTTATATTCCTTTCTTCAGTGTAATAAAGGTGGGTTTTTTGTTCCACCCTTTTGCTACTACCCACCAACACTTCACAATTTGCTAATACCTACATTTGCCAGGCAGATCTTTTGTGTTTTATGTGAAACTAAAGTGAACCTGCAGCTACCTAAAAGCACCAGAGTGCAGTTCAATATATGTACACTTGCGTATCGACATACAAGAAAGCGGCTGCTGTATGGATTCCTCTGCTATTACTGTTGAAGTCATACTTACAATTTAAGCCAAACAGTTTCTTTTCAAAGTTAATGCACTCAAATGGATGCCAGAAAGAAGAATGCTATGAAAGCTGTCATAAATCTTATCATGGTCTGTACGATTTTCAGCAATATATGCATCCAAACAAAGGGATTTTGTTTTCGGTTAAAGACACTGTTTATGGGTTGATAAATGGCACACATACCAAAACCCATTTTTTTGTGTCATTCTTATGCAAAATTAGCTTTTAGCAAAGAAGCAGATGTCTATATTGCCATGAAGTTTAAATACACGATATATATGCTTATGGATTTTCTTGTCCTTAAGAACAGTGTAGGAATTTTTCCATACCATGATGATCAGAGAAACAATGCACCAACAGATCCATAAGACAGATTTAGTAAATAGATGGGAAATTAAGAATTGGTTGAATTAATTAATAAACAATAATTAGGCTTTCCCCTAAAAGTCATGATCTAGACATGCTCTTGCTACTAATGTCCAGTTGATCTTGGAAGAATAAAACCAAAAATCTAAAAGACTCATGGCTGGCTCAGCCGTTGTTGAACAAAATATGCTAATGTAACCAAAATTATCAATAAGAATAACAAAAAGATGATTAGTTCTCTAAAGCCATCTACTCAGGGGCAACCTCAAAAAGCACTGCTAAATATTAATTCTTCAATTAAAGGAAGTATGTTGTGTAGTATATTTGATTGTTCAATATTTAAAAATACCCAGAAATGATTGCTATTATTGGTTGTATAGTAATTAACAATTAGGCTCAGTGCCACAGAGATCTGAGGTGGAGTTAAGCATGTGGCAGGCTGGGCACATGCAGAGGGCAGCAAGATGTGTACATCGGCTATCCATGTCTTCACAGGGATCCATCAGGGAGGGCACTAAATTCTCAGGAAGAGAGTTGTTCACTCTCTGGATAACCAACAAGCATTACTAGCCTCCTCGTTCTGTGGTGGAAGAGCTTATGTACAAAAAACTCATGGTGGTAGGAATGTAGACAAAAAATAGAATAATGATCTGAAGCTTTTTCTTTCATAAAGTTAATTTCTCAGTACTCTGAATCCAGTTTGCCATCAACTGAGCTCACAAGACGACCTTATGTCCATAGACTCCTCAGCCAATAGATGGCGCTGATCAGACTCAGACACATTCCCCAGAGAGAAGCAAAATTTGTCTTCACTGAAGTATCCAGATGTTTCCTGCTCAGATTTGCTCTTCTTCCTCTATTACTTCAGGAAGCCAGCATTAATCATTCAGTGGCATGAGAAATATTTTATTTAAGGTCATGGTGTTGCATAAAACATTGCCTTCAGATGGTAAACCTTATTTCACAGAAAAAACCCTGTATCTTCTCCTCTAAAAAGGGTCAACATTTTGGGAGAACCTTCCACAGACTGTACACATTTTAATTTTAATTCCAACTTCTTTGTCAATTTCCAACATTGTTGTCAGCTGCTTTTGCAGTTACAAATACTTTTAGTGATAGACTATATTTGATATCTATTTAATAATTTTGAATTCCCAAATTGCGTGTCTTTAAATAGCTACTGTGATTTCTCTCTTCACATGATCCTAATTCATGAGATATTTAGTAACATTTTGTTGTTTGTATTTTTGTGTATAAAATTACATGTCGTTAGTTGGCAACAGCTCAAATTTTATGAAATTGACTAGAGTAGTGAAATTAACTCATTACATTGTCAATTGTTGACATAAAAACAATATTATTAAATAATATTGGAATAAATTTATCATAATTATTTAAGCAGGCATGTGCTCTTAAAATAGTAAGGCATAAAAGAGGAATAGGGATAAATTTGAATTTAACAGAGGAATTATTTTTCCCAATATCACTATCCTAATTTTTGTGACAAACCCTGGTAATATTCAATATTTTTAAAAAGTGCAATAGATCAAAAAGTAAAAATGCGTGAACAAGTTACAAATGTGTGATACAGTGACACAACTTTTATTTACAGTGCAAAGTGTATCAATTAGATTTTGATAAGTATTTGGTGCAACTGTAACATTATATTGCAGTTTACTAATTTATATGCACAGAAGTTTATTCTGTCACACTTTTGGGGGCAGGAAAATTGAAGAACACAGTGCCTGCCCTGCTGGGGATCTTATTGTTGTACAAAGTGATGTAAGGGGAAGGGTGAGTGGAGAAAAGTCCATTCTAATAGTGTCTTTTAAATTACCAAACCCTCTTGTGAGTGCGCAGCCCTTAGCACCTGGTCACTGCTCTAAGGTCCCTCTCTTTACCGCAATTACAATGTCCACTGAATTGCAATGTAAGTTTTCAGTGAAGCAAACACTCGAGCCTCAGCAATGAAATAATGGAGTTATACTTTCTTTTTTTAAACCTCTATCAGAAGAGGCCAATAATTTCATTAGTAATCCTAGTTCTGTTTACAATGTGGTGGGTTTTCTCTGCAAACAGGGAAAACACACCATTGAAATGTTAAGAAAAATTGTTTAAGTGAAAAACAATCAAATGAAGAATCTCATTTGACAAATAATAGAATGAGCAAGAGCTAAGTTTGTGCAATGTAAATATTATATATTATTAAGTGTGCTGGCTCTACCATTAAATGTTTGAAAATATAGCCTTTAGCAAGCAAATAGCCCCTGTCATCTATCTATCTATCTATCTATCTATCTATCTATCTATCTATCTATCTGAAAGACATCATCTTAGGGAAGGCAAAACTCCATCAATATTTTTCAAATTTACCTTGAATTACTTATTAATAAATAGATCATTCATGTGAAATTAAAATAGTAGTCATTAATTTCATATAGCAAATGACATTTTCCATCTTAGATATGAATTATACTTTATTCAGTAATATGCCTTGCCTTGCCTATTCAAATGATTCAAGGACTGCAACAAAGGTATTCTGTTACACCAATTATGCAAAAACAGTAATTACTGAAACTGACACAAAATTGTTGATTTGTAGGTAGCTTGCTTCTCTAATGGAGCTTGTTAATGGAACTGAATTCTGTTCAGTAATGTTGTTTAATGCCACACTGCTTTATATTATCCTTAATTACTGCCAAACATAAAACAGGAAGCAGCTTCTATTGCATCTTAAATTAATCAAAACTAGGTTGCAAACTTTTTGATTTGTTATTTAACACAAATTGAACAAAATAAAATTTAAAGTAATGCAAGGGCATCTGTATGTTTTGGCAACTAAGTTGATGGATTGCAATCCAAAGGAAATTAAATATGTAAATATGAAAACATCTTCTTACCAAACTACAAAATGAATTTAAATAGCTCATCTTGTTCAGTTTTGATTAGTTCCTTTCCTAAAACTTTTCTTAAATCAAATATATTTAACAGAGGATATTTGCTTGATATCTTTGTATATTTTTAAAGAGGTATATATTTTATTTTTATACTTAACAAAAAGAGTACTTATCCTTTAGTTACCATGTGCAAGATAAACTAAAACCTAAATCTCAAACATAAAATATGCATATATTAGTATAATATCCTTTTACTATAAATCATGATACAAAGTCATTACGTACTTTACACTTAATAAAATATTATGCATGCTATTAATTAAGCATGCAAATTTATAGTATTTTGGAATTAATAATACTGTATGTTTTTTCATATTTTCTGTAATTTGTGTTCATATCAAACTTCAAAATCAGTGAGAATATGAAGGAAATGTTTACATATTTTCTAATATCACATATTATACTAATATCTTTTGAACTTTAGCAAAATAAAAGTAAATATTTGAGGGTCTTTTATTATTTTTTCTTGTGAGTATGGTTTTTCTCTAAGAATGGATGCACCATTAGTTTCTTTGTAGGGGCGGGCAGATGGCTCAGTAGAATAAGCGCTTCCCTGGCAAGCCTAAGGGCTTGAATTCAATCCCCGGTTCCGCAAGAAAAAAGAAAAAGTTTCTTTGCTAAATTTTTGAATTTCTAACAAGCTATATCATTCCATAAATGTTTAAATATGAATCGGTATTGATATTTTTTATTTCATACTTCATTTTAATCTCAGTATGTATAATCTCATGTCACTTAGTATTCATATTCAAAAAGGGGATACCTGATTCAATTTATTTTTCTTCCATTAGAAGTATGTTTTTATTATTTTTCACGTATACTCATTTTAAATATTCATTAGAATGTCATTTAATAAGTAAATGAATGGTAAATGGAAATATTCTTTGTTTGAAATTTAAAAATACCATTATTGATTATTTATTGATTTTAACATTGTCTAGGTCCATAATATGGTAACATTTCCTTCCTTCCTTCCTTCCTTTCTTTCTCTCTTTCTTTCTTTCTTTCTTTCTTTCTTTCTTTCTTTCTTTCTTTCTTTCTTTTCCAGAACCAACGATTGAACTCAGACCTTTGAGATTGCCAGGCAAACACTTATTCTACTGAGCTATCTCCCCTAGCATTTTCTATCAATTACTATTTCTGTTTCTTGAAAACCAGGATATGATGTCTCCTATTGCAAGCTAAGATTTTCCTATTTGCTAATTTATTTGGAATAGAAAGTGCTCAGGCAATGCTTATTACAGACACAGTTAGTAACAAATAGTATCTGTTGCCCTATAACATCAGCAGGAAAAGCTCTATATCTTTAGAGTGAGGTGAGTTCAAGTGTTTGAGGTGCCGAAAGGCTTATTTCAAAGTATGATCACTGGAATTGGTAGAGTTGTGTTTCTGAACAAAAGCAAATTATTTCCTTAAATGGTTAAAGAATGAAACACAGAAAATAATTGTTTTCATTGAACTTTGCTCTAAGTTATAGTCAGAAGAAGCACATTTTCAGTCAGCATAAAGGGAGGCTAGCATTGTCCCATTAATATAACCCAAATTACCTACATTAATAATAATTTAACAATGTTAATAAGTAGTTGACAATTGGGATAAATATTAAATCGTTAACACCTCTTAAGATATTTATGGTAAATGTATTCATTGCTGTAAAGTAATAGATGTTTCAAACAATTTTCTGAACAAGATAGCAGCTGCAAATAAATATTTCTGCAAATTCATACTACAATTATTAATCAAACCTTTTTATAGTAGAGTGATTTCTAATCAGTTATGGTTAAAAGTGTAGTAAATAATAACATTCAATTAATGCAATTTTAACAGATTATTTTATTCCCACAAGAATATAAATATACAATTGCTTATTGTATTTATACATAGTATTTTCACTTTGGAGATAAGTTTCATGTTAAGTAAAATATTAAAAGAAATTAGATATTTTCTCCTTAAAATTCTTAGTTTATATTCTCTTAATGAGCACATTTCATTTTTGTATTGAGATTATTTATAATTATTAATTTTGTATTGCCCATAGAGCTTATCTTTCTAAATTTGTGATAAAAGATTTGAGATAAAAATTTTATTGGTTCTGTTTTTGTAGAATCTTTAATGGTTGGTGTTTTAATACATGTAAGCCATCCTCCTCCTCTTTCTCTTCTTTCTGTTTTGTGAGAAAATTAAAATAATAGAGAGGTAATAGTGGTTATTGAAAAGCATATTATTATCTATAAAGTATTTAGAGTATAAGACATGAACCATAAATATTCCTATGAAAAAGTTACAGATAATAACATAAACTTTTCTTTGCACAAAGTATGGCAAATTAGCAGTAGAGTTGAAACAATTGGCACATACATTGAAATATTTTTAGAACAACAGAATGTGAAATTTGGGGGAGCATTTGATCTACTCCCTATTATTTAAGAAATTTTAGTGTCAACTTCATAAACCTTGGGCAAAAATCATAAAAGAATTTAATATTTTACAATAGTTAATTATTCCCCTGAAATTCCTGAATTTACAAATTTTTATGATAAAATGATTGACAAATAATAAAAATTGTATTAGAACAAATCAGTCAAATGTATACAACTTGACTAATAAAATTACAAATTCAATAATTATTATTAAACTAGTACTTCATGAAAACGTACTTAAATACCTAAAACCAAATGCATCTAAAGTAAAATATGACACTTAAATAAAAGAGAGATTCAGAGACCTTATGAGACACTCCTCAATAAAGAATATCCATATGGTCCAATACTGATGAAAAGGTGCTTAGCATAATCACTTACCAGGATGACACAAACTGAATAACAATTAAACACCACAACACACAGAAGTGATTAAAATTTAAAAGACAAATGGTAATAATAACAGAGATTAGGTAGAGTTTTTTTACCAGAAAAATCTCATTCCATAGGTCTTCCTATAAACCCATGTAAGGATTTTGGAAAGCTATTTTAAATTATTTGTTAATATTGGATATATGCATACTCAGTGACTCAACAATTCTTTTTCTTAGAATTTTCTTGAGTGCCTCCCCCACCCCGCCCGCCGAGTAGGATTTTCTGCAGAGTTCCTGGAGCCCCCAGACCCAGTCCTAGCCCAGGTCCGGTGAGTGTGCGGAGAGTTTCCTGGTACCCTGTGCCGGCGGGACCAGTCCCAGCCCAGGCGCAGCGTGGGCCGGACCCTCTCCCACCCCCTCGGGCTGCCCCACACCACTCTGCCATACCTCTCCACCCCTCCTGCCGAGTAGGAAATTCTGCCGACTTCCTGGAACCCCCAGACCCAGTCCTAGTCCAGGTCCGGTGAGTGTGTGGAGAGCTTCCTGCTACCATGGGCCAGCGGGACCAGTCCCAGTCCAGGCAGCAGCTTGGGCCGGA
>NW_004524876.1:1582887-1584206 GCF_000260255.1 Octodon degus
TGTATGCAGTGTATTATTTGTTGAAACTGTACTTTCGATTTGATTTGAAACTGTCTCATTGCTATATGTTTATCAATAAAACTTTGAAAAGAAAAAAAAAAGAATTTTCTTAAGTGAAGGGCCAGCAAACATCAAAATATATGCAGAAAACTCTCTATAGCAACATTGTATGTACTTGACACGAACACAGAGACCTCAGGTGACCTTCAAGAATAAATGAAATAGTTTGTTGCAGTAATGATGTGTAAAGTAATACACTGCAATAGAAATTGATAATCTAGCCTTGTCCACATTAATGATGGATGTCAAGAATTAATTTTTTATTAAAGAAATAAGATCCAAAATTATAGATAGTGTGAGATTCTGCTAATAAATATTTTAGAGGACAGACAAATAGCAGAAACCTAAGTACTTAATTTGCAGAGGAGAATAAGAGGAAAGGAATTGAGGAAGACAAAAGGGGTGTCTGAGAGTTGTGTTCTATATTTTGATTTAAATAATGGTTAAAGCGTATTATCTACCTGATAATTTTCTGTGCTGTAACCTGATATATTTCTGTACTTTCTTCTTGCATTTTTTACCACCAAGACTACTCTTTCCTGGGACTGTAACGTAACTTTTTATTAATGTTACTTTTCTTTTTTAGAAAAAAAAAATCCCTTTCCCTCACCTAAATTATCTCTATAACATTCTTTGTCATTGCTAATCATTTCAGCAATTCCCACAAAATATGACAGACTGAGGGGCCTATCAACTGTAGTAATTTATTTTGTTCAACCTTGGAGGAAATCCAGGCTCAGTGAGTCAGCACTTTAGATGTCTCGTGCAAACTGTTTCTGGTTTACAAGTGGCTTTTTCTACTGTTTCCTCAATGGTGCCAGGGGCAGGAGCACTCCCGAATCACTAAACCCACTAATGAGGGCTTTGCCCTTATGAGCTATTTAGTCCCCAAGTGGCCCATCTTGGAATTTAGTACCATGTATTTGAGGTGTAAGATTTCAGCATTATACTTTCTTCTGACACACATGTGCAGACTCTCACCCCCCATTTTCCTTGTGATATTTTTTTGTTGTTGTTATTTTTATTTTTTAATTTTTTGGCCGAACTGGGGATTGAACTCAGGCCCTTGTGCTTGCCAGGGAAGTGCTTATTCTACTGAGCCATCTCCCAGCTCCTGTTGCTTTTAGTTTTCTGTTTTTTTTTTTTTTTGTTGTTGTTGTTGTTGTTTTTGTTTTTGTTTGCGACAGGATATCACTATGCAGTATGCAATTCAGGCTGTCCTTGAGTTCACTTTTTTTTTTTTTTTTTTCAAAACTGGA
>NW_004524876.1:1584586-1591765 GCF_000260255.1 Octodon degus
TTATAAAGAACACAAAACTAATGTACAGTGAGGTAATAAACATTTAATGCAATATTAAAAGGACAAATAACATAGTGACTAATGTTATAAAGTAAATAAAATACAACATAAATAAAATATAGCACCAGCAAACTAAGGTAACTTAAACAAATCCCTATATTTAGCATCATTGCTACTATCATAGTTTAAAAACCATGTTCTGAAGATATCGTTTATACAACCTAGAATGTGGGTGACAGAGAAGACGGTTTGCTCTGGGAGTGTGCTATGGAAACTCAAGGTGGAAAGCTGGAATACGCTGTAGAAGTGGAGTACAGGCTTGGATGACTGAGATAACAAGATGAGAATATAATTGTTCCTAGGATTTTGGCCTGAGAGACTGAATGGACGTGGCATCTGGGAAGCCTGCGGTGTGAGGCAGAGTGAGTGTCAGCAGTGCGATTCACCTAAAAGTGAAAACTGTCAACCGAGGTATTTCAGTTGAGCAGAAATTGGGTACTGTTGTCAAACTTGAAAGTTGTCCTTTAAATGCAGTATATGAAAATGTACAATACAGGTTTATATTTAAAGAATTCTAATAGATGGCAACATCGTCTCCGTGTCACCTGCTCTTTGTGGACTTTGTCAATGGGCAGCACTACAAGCTCTGAGACTCCAGTGATATGTATCCGCTGAGCTAACTGGCTTGCAGTTTTTTCAAGTTAATCTTCTTTTGCCGTTAAAGATAAAATGTGGTTTTACATTATTAATAAAGTTGTATGCTGCAATCTGCTAAAGGGTAAGGGGTGTCTTAGTGAGAGTACAGTGGGGAAAATAGTTCTAGCACAAAAATTGGGCATGAGAGATAAATGTAGTCTGTTAAGACCTTTAGCTCAAGAATAGAGACATGTTTGAGTTTAAATATTTCAGTAAACTCCTTCAAGAATATTTCATGACATAGTTTCAGAGCACATTAGAATAAATACCAACTTTAGCTTCTATTATGCCTTCCTCTGAATAAGCCATAGCTTAAAATGGTTTAGAACATAGTGAAGAATACAATTTATTTCACAGTTGTGGTGGTTCTATCTACCATATTAAACAGCGACCCTCAGCAATTGGGTTATTTCCTGTATAAAGCAGAAACTTTAGGTGAAATAGGCAGCGAGAGTTACAGACGTGTTCTTTTGACTTGAAGAAACTGTTGCTCTTCCTCATTTGACGGATTTTTCTAGGGTTTTGATTGATTTGGAATAAAGCATTCACATATAAAGATGGAAAAACACAAAGGCAAATTAAGCCTGAATTTTCAAAGAAGAAAAGCTATCTGAGTTTTTCTGGATGTTCTAATTTGCAGTTTATTAATTTTATGCATTTTAAGTAACACAATTTCTTTAGCTATATTTCTATTAAATCTCTGAAATTTTGTTTGAAAGTTTGTTAAAATACAACATGCCTTTAAGTGGATTTCTATACCCATAACTGATATTATTCCTTAAGTGTGAACTCTCTTGCAAGGACTTTCTTAGTATGTATATGTTTTATACAATTTATATATATATTTAACTCTATTTTGCAGTAATCAATTACTGTGATATCAGATTACTGTTATTATAATAGATTACTATTATTATCTATTATAATAGATTATTGTAATGTATTATAATAATTACTATTATTGTAACTATTCACTTTTCCTGGTTAAAAAAATGGTGCAGAATCATTAAATAATTTGTCTAAGAATATTTTAATGTAAGAAGCAACTTAAACTTACTAATTTTATGTAAAAACAAATTTTTTGACAATATATGTGCTGTGTTTTTGGAAAAATACAGTCACAAAATCAACCTTTGACATATCCTTATCAAAATTGTTTTTAAAAAATTCAAAGATACAGATTGAAGTTGTCAATTCATAGTGAGTACAAAATTTTCAGAAGTAGGTAGGAACATCTTTTATTTATTTTTACTTTTTAAATTTTATTTATTTATTTATTTATTTATTTATTTATTTATTTACAGAACCGGGGATTGAACTCAATCTGCTTGCCAGGGAAGCACTTATTCCACTGAGCCATTGCCCCAGCCCCTCGGAAAATTCTTTTATTTATTTAGTTTTTCTGCTTTGCAATAGAAGGGAAATTAGATTTTCCTGTTCCTTAGCTTTGATAAATAGTGTTACAATAAACATGGAATTCAGAAGTCTTGTTGACTTACTGACTGCATTTTTTTTGTTTTTTAAGACCGTGAATTGAACTCAGGCCCTTGCGCTTGCCAGACAAGTGCTTATTCTACTGAGCCATCTCCCCAGCCCTGTATTTCATTTTGATGTATACCTAATGGTGGGATGGCTAGATCGCACGGAAACCCTGTCTTACATTTTTTGGTGGTAACACAATATTATCTTCAACAGTGAAGTGCACTGATCCTAATTAATCAAGCTGATCAATTTCATGTAGTGAGTTCAAACTTATGTATGTACATTTTTATTATTTATTTACTTACTGATTTTTAGTGCACAAATATTTTTACTTTATTTCAGTACAATTTTTAACATGCAGTATATTTGTTTTTTTCTGTCTGGTTTTGTTGTTGTTTGTTTGTTTGTTTGTTTGTTTGTTTTGGAAGGGTCTACAGAGTGTTGAAGGCTACTAGATCAGACTCATAGTGATTCTCCTGTTTACAGCGCCCACGTGCTGGGACTACAGGCACGTGCCCCCCACATCCAGTCTCAATTGCCATCTCAGTGTAAGCTCGGGGCAAGGCTAGCATGGCAGTCCTGGGAATGGAAAACCTGGCCCCTGAACCTGTTTGCAGAGGCACTTCAATCCACTGAGCTATTTGGCTGGTCCAACATACAGCGTCTTTGTTATGGCTATTAAAAATAAATAAATTTTTCAGATGCTATTTGGAAATAGTAAACGTTAAGCAAAAAGCTAAAATTATTAAACAAAACCTTACAAAAATTGGTGGAGAAGGTTATTGGTCTCTGTTGAAACCTTCATCATTATAATTTGTTAATTGTGTTTTAGTATATATAAATTTAAAAGTGTAACTGAAATAAGTATAAGAAGATGATGATGTTAATGATTATTTTTAAAAATATTTGTAGTGAAACCCTTGGACTCAATTGGAGGAGAGACCACCAGAGTAGACCTGGATTTACTGCTTTTGCTGAATTTTCATCTTCATTTTTCATCTCATTAAATGTCAGCCCTATTGTAATGTAGAGAGAAAACAAATCCTGGCCATTGAATTATCAAAAACATATGTTGATAAAGTGTACATTTGACAGAAATAAAGCAAAGCCAAGCAGGAAGGACTTTAGCACTTCAGGGCTCATGCAACACACAGCTCATTATTTTCATATAGCAGCAGTCAAGCTCAGTATCTATGACTTGATTGTTAATTTCTACCCAGAGAGCTTTTGGTTTTGCGTTCTGAGGTAATGTTGCTCCCAAAGGTAGGGTTCAATTGTATCTTATTACACTCAGTGATTTTTTTGACTCACCTTCATACTGGTAATTACCATTGTTCTCTACACAACATCTACTTAAAGAAAATACTTCCCATCACTATTTCTGAATCCAATGCTCTTTTACTGTCCTCTTGGGAAAGGAGAGATTTGTAAGTTTTGTTTTGTTTTTCTTTGCTTATAAAAGTAAATCTAAATCAAGCACTAAAACAGCTTTCCCTGGAAATTCAATAATATTACAGTCTTTAGCTATTTATTTCTTTATTTTCGGAACAAATTCTCTTTATTTACTTGTAACAATTAATTACAATAGGTTATTGAAAAGCATTTAAATTATAAATATTTAATTATAGAAATATAATATGGATAAGAATCATTTTATTTTCATTGGCTTTTTAATTGAATACATATGAGCTATCACAATTTTGTGTGTCAAATTTCAAATTTTGCTCATCAATATTTCAAAAAATGTTCATCAATAAAAATTTGGATTTAAGCCTGGGCTTTAAATAAGAAGATAAATGATTATACTCTCTGAATCTAATGCTTAAGGATGAGCAAGAGAATCAGAAAATAAAATTTATTAAAATGCAATAAAATATTTAATAAATATAGACTAAGTATGGTATAGAAATGCTAAAAGAAATTTACAGATGACAAAATGCATGATGCAATGAATTCTGAAAGTAGACCAGGTGACTAATTAGGTAGAAATAAAATGATTGAATGAAATTTAGATTAGGTGTATCTCCAACATCTACTCTTAGAAATGGTAGAGCAATACATAACTATGTCAAGCCCATGCTCAAAGCACACAGATAAAGTGAGACAGACAGACAGACAGACAGACAGACAGACAGACAGACAGACAGACAGAGTCTAGAGACAGAATTTATAGTTACCCAAATTATGAGGAATACATGAGATGGAAAAAGATAGGGTTATCTTGCAGAACAACACAAGAACTTGAAAACACACGCAGGACAACTCTGTTCTGAGAAATGCAAGCACTACTGGAGTAGTCAAGCACAGAGATGGTGAGCACCAGGAATGCATAGTAACATGTACATATGGGTTGGACCTGGTTACAGGGTCTGAGGAAGGGCAGCTGTCAGCAAGAGTATTTGACTTCATGTAGGATAAAGAGTGGAAGGATTTGGTGTAGAAAAATGGTTACAAGTCTTGTTTCCTTGCAATAATTGGTAATAATGAAAACACCCAATTTGAGAAAATTAATTACAAAAAAGAAAATTAATTAATTAGGGAAAGCAATATTGTGCCTTGTCCATCTCTAAATAAACAGCACAGCTATCCTTCACATACTCTCCTCACTCAAGAACAGGAAATTTCAAAGTAAAATTGAGAGTTTAACTGTGTTAAGAAAATACCCCCCAGCCTAAGATATTCCTCCTACTGTTCTGTCATCTTTTTTCTCTCAAATTAAGCATGTAGGATTAACAGTCAATTTGTAGTATGTACTATGTTTAAATAAGATATATAACTATGTTTTTTTCTACTTATCTGTAAAAAAAGTATGTCGTACAACATAAAATTGGTCTGGAAGTGCTCCTTGATTTAAAAATGATATTTTTCATGGTTCTGGAACATGTCAGGATAAAGTTGACTTTAAGCATTTCAAATGACAGAAAGATGTGAATCTATGATTTCAAATGTCCCCAAATTTTGTTGGAAAAAACCAGTAATAGGTCACCATATGAATATATTATTATATGTACATACAAGATAGAAATTAAGTCAATGCTTCACAGAAAGGAAGGTTATCAGGCCAAGGGGAGGGAAATACAGGAAAGACATGTTAGTATTGACTTCCCTCTCATACACGTAGCAATTAAGACCTTGGATTTTACCTTTTGTTTCTTCTCTGGGTTAGGTCAAACATTGGTTAGCAGTGCTGCCAGTCAGCTCAGGGTTCTTTTGTTCCATTCAGATGGAAATCAGGAGTTGGAAAAGTGCAGCTTTGCAAATATGCCTAAAGTTAACAGATGACCACAGGTGACACAACCCACTTACAGGTCACAGATTCTTCCAGACACCACCATCTGATGCCAGCTTGTGATGCACAATATGAATCAAGTCTGCCAGGTGCTAGGTCTCTGCCATTTCTGGCTATAACCATTTGATGTCAGCTTGTGCTATACACCACAGGTTGACTCTACCAGGTAAAAGGTTACTGTTTCTGCTCTTCAATAGCTGCTGTTCTTCATTGGCTGCTTATCTGTGGAACATTTCAGATTTAACAGTTCTCGTCATTCATTCCATCTACATTTTTCACAATAAAATCTACACATAGCTTTACAGGACTTTGGAAATTCACACTACCAAAGAAATAAAAACAGAGCAGGTTCACAGGAACTCCAAAATGAGTCTTTATTGTAATAGGACCTGTGCTGTAAACACTTGAGGGTAGGGACAGCAGTAACCCACCCTCCAGCAGGAGAGCTCTTCTAGACTAAAACCCAAGTAGTCTGGGAGGCAGTATCACTTAAGTAGCAGCTTGCAGACCTGTTTCCATGTGAGTGTGGGCTGTGTGTGTGGCCTGAAACCAAGGAATCTTCTGGAAGGTTTGCTGTGAATGCTGTATATGCAAATAAGGAGCCTATATCTCTCCCTTCCTGATTTTATCCATCCCTAGTTGGCCTCTCTATACCTAAAAGTGCAACAGTATTAACTAAAGTAGCTGGAGGCAGGAAGGCTTCTACATGGGCTGACTGCATTCATGGTGGAGTGGTGAACCACAGTTTGATAGCCAGGGAGGACACTGAAGCAAACTGTCTCAGTTCATTGGAGTGCAAGGGGGAGGAAGGGAGAACCATATACCTTCATGGCTGGTACCTTGAAGGAAGGGTCATTCATCAGGAAGTGGTTGTCATCTGACCCAACAAGGTCCAGAGTGGGTGTACGGAGTTACAGTCCACCATCACACGCAGTGGACACAAGCAGTTGGGAGGCCCTCAAAGTACAATTGCATTGGAAATTTACCATGCCCTTCATGCCACTGTTGGGAGTCCCTAGGTCTGTGGATTAAAGGACAATGAAGGAAGTGAATACAGCAGCTGAAGAAGATGATCCTTCCTGTTATGGTAGGTTAGACTCTCTTGGTGGTAAATGCAAATGTTGACCTTTTGGAGTTCTTACAGAAGTGTATGACTCTGTAGTATGAGGCCTGCGATTAAAGTAGAAGGAAGCATCAACCAGCTGTGAGGGGAACTGATAATGCCTCAGATAATTCAAGAGTGAATATTGGGTAGTGCTATCAGTCAAGGAAATAGTACCAGCTAGGGGACTTGCTGAAGAAACAGGGAATATAGAATGGGCACCAGAAAAGGTAGATGCAAATAGTCATCAGATCTCTATTATAAGTTTTGGAAATGCGGACTAATTACTCTGTATATTTCTTTAATTATACAAATATAATTGTGTATATGCATAATATATATGCATATATATGCATACAATATTTTGTTTTCCTTTTTTAATCTTCTACACTTGTGTCACAGAGAGAAAATTAATAATTGTAGTTCACAGTCTTTTTTTTTGCGGAACCAGGGATTGAACTCAGGCCCTTGCGCTTGCCAGGGAAGTGTAGTTCACAGTCTTGAGATCACAAATTATCAAGGAATATCATCCAAGTATGTGCATTGACGTTTGGTGAAAAGAGTATCACTTCTTAAAAATTTATTTATTTATTTATTAATTTATTTATTT
>NW_004524876.1:1591964-1592721 GCF_000260255.1 Octodon degus
ATGAACTACTGGAACATTTTGGAATATTTTGCTGAATTCACACACCTATAATATTTAAATAACAAAACTAAACAAAAAAGGGATACAAATGAAGGATCGTTTTGTATTTGTATATTCAAAATAGTTAAGATAAATATACAGCTACATTCTCTTAATTCAATGAACGGAAGGATTTGTTCTAATAGTGTCTGTGAAGAGGATATCATGTCTGCATCTTGTACAATGAATAACCACTAAGAAAATGATATGCAGTGTATTAATTATTGAAACTGTCCTACTAATCAGGTTTGGAACTGTCTCATTACTATGTTTCTCAGCAAAATTATGAAAAAAATAAAAAAGAATGTATTGTGTTAGGAGAAAGTCTGACTTCATTTTTGTCTTTATTTCATGATAAATTATGATTGAAATAAATCTGCATGTGTGCTAATAATGTGAACTCTGATAGTAAGTTTTGTGTATCATTTTAGGTAACCAAAAAGCTGGGTTTCTTCACTGAGCAGTAATCTAGTTAATAGAAATATATTTTGTAGATCTGGTTAACATCTACAATCTGTTAACAATAAGAAGAGGAAGTATCCTTGATTATGTGTAGGCCCCATTCAACCCACTGAAAGCTTTTAGAATAAAACTAATTTCTTGAGCATGAAAAAAATCTGATTTATCCCCTTTAAACCAGCTATTCCTCTACTGGGAATTTTTCCAGAGGATCTGAAAACATCATATCATAGGGATATATGTGTGCCGATGTTTATAG
>NW_004524876.1:1594436-1612157 GCF_000260255.1 Octodon degus
TATGTTTATCAATAAAACTTTGAAAAGGAAAAAAAAAAGAAAAAATTCTGATTTATAATTAGCACTTACCCAAAAGATTCTAACCTACTGCCCTCCTCTGCAGAACTCTTGGGCTAGCTAAAGTCACCTAAGCTATTTCCTTTAAGTAAACCACATGCACACACACATACACACACACACACACACATACACACACGTGAGTGCACACATAATCAGTGGTTAGATGATCTTCCTGTGCTCTTATTCTAAGCCATAATTACTAGTTCACATAAACAAAGGATATGTTTGAATTATTCACTCAGTCTAAACATCCTAGTCTTTTTTTTTATATTACAATTAGTACATTTGTATTTAAAACTCCAAGTCATTATATTCCACTTGCATTCTTTGTTAATTATCTTGAATTCATTTTTTGTGCCCTATTTTGTATTTAATATTTATTTGTACATTTTGCTACTATTTTGCGAAATATTGTGAAGGTTAAGGTCAAAACAACCCTACAATTCTGCTACTAATGATTGCATAATTTTGTTTAATTTCAAAATATCTGTTCTCTCACTATTCTGTGTTGGAGAAAATGCAGGTGATTTACTGAGACTTTAGCTTTACAGTATCTATGAAAGACATGTATAGGATTAAAGTATCAAAAAAGTGAAAATATCTTCTCCACTCAAATCTATCCACTTAAACCTTCTGTCACCATCTAATAACTTCTGCCATTAAAATTTTATAGCTACTTTAAAAGAAATTGTAAAGAGGAAACAAATATCTAAATACATTATTTCCCACTTAGTACAACATAAGATGCCACTTATAAGTAGTGGTATGTTACTTTTTAAATTTAATATATTGTAGCTGCCTTTAAATACCATGACATGGATGATTTCACACTGTCTTCCAACGTGCATAATATACACTTAGAGATGGATCAGTTGTTTAACATAAAATATCAGTTTGCTTCAGAATTTTTCCATTTATTATTTTTAATGAATATTCTTGTATATCATTATTTCTCATTGTGCCAGTGAAAATATGTAGAAGAAATAAAATAGAAATTTACGACTGTACTCAAATATTATGTGTCATTTTGTTTTGACAGAAATTAAATTACTAAATTTTGGATTATAAAAACAATCAGTATTGATAAAAGTGATAGCTTATTATTCATTTTTTAAATTATGAAGTCCTGCTCTACTTCACTGGTAAGTAAGAATATTTTTCCTTTGCTGATAAATGTCTGTAGATATACTTACATGGTTGTTCATTTCCTCATGACATTTATCACTAATTTATATGTTTTAAATGTTTTTCAAATAATTCTTGTGTAGATTTATCATGAAATGTAAGAAATATTTCTTTAATGGGTAAATCTGTGCCATTTCATCATCACAAAATCATCTATTGATCACATCCAGTGAATGTAATTTTATCAGAAATGCTTTGTCATCAAAGCTACTAGAATTGCCTCTAGCTTCCTACTTGTTTTATCATAACTTACTCTATCTACTGTTTGACATTTTATAACATGATTTGAAATTTATGTTAACCACCTTTAATCCACAGTCTTCACAATACATTATGCTGCAGAATAAAAGTATGTACAAAAAAGGTTATGGGACTATTTTGTCTACTACTATTGTTATCCATGGGTTTATATTAGAGATATTTGTTGGGAGCCATTGAAGCTGGAAATTGGTCATATGTGAGAGGGCAGGACAAGTCCACCATGCCTAAAGCAGTCAGGCTACCTCAGTCTTTACGTGCCTTGTCAATGTCAGCTATTAGTCACTAGGCAACCTTATGACACCTGATACCTACTTTGCAAAGTATAAGTAAATGTTCCAGTGTTCTCTGCCAATCAGGCAAAGGGGCCACCACCCAGCTCTTGTCTTGTTTATCTTTTCCTCATTTCTGTTGCCATTTCTCCCTGGGGTATCTGAGACCCCATGGAGTCCCTGTAGATATTCACACAACATACTATTTGTAAAGGTCATTAGTTTTCTTTTCTATATTAAGGAAATTCTTGAACAATAATAAAGTCAGCATGGTAAAATATTAAAGTAAAATTAAAAAGGGGAGAAGTAAATGTAAAATTCAAATGTGGGAAGATCTGATAGACTTTTTCCAATTGACAAAAACACAGAACTCAAAAAGTCCACCGGAACTACTGTAACACTCTCACAACCATTATTTCCAGGATAGAATCGCAACTCTTGGTAACTGCTGAGAAGGAAGTTACCCACTTTCGCTGCACGAATTGGCAGCAGGAGGTTTGCGAGTATAATTTTAAAACGTTTGCTACATGCCAGACACTCTACATAGGATTTGTTTCTGTAGTTTACAAGATGTTATAAAATTTCCTCTTGCAGATGGTAAACACTACAAAGAAATTAAGCATCTTTCCAAAAATTGCACGGAGAAACATGGCAGAGCTAGGACTTCCACTCATATCACACAGGAAGCCATGTCCAAACTCAAAATCAAGGTTGAGAAGATACATCGTGTCAAAGACTGGATGGCAAATATTTATAATTTTGTATTATTTTGAGTAATTGTCATATTTAGTATTTTATGTTGTTTTGTTAACTACACTTTTAAGCATGTATTTCTGTGTATCTGTAATAGGTACTGTGTGATTTATATTTTTATATACTCATTATGTGTATCAAATAAATATTATTGACATTTTACTTATATAAATATTTTATCATTTCAAGGGTAATTAATATTTAGTTTTCTAAATTCTTCCTTTGTTAATACTGTATAGTGCATTTATTTTTCTTCTGCCTACATTATTAACCCCATCAGCAAATGTTATATTATTTTTCTTCAACCATAAAGTATAATTAAAATGTAGCAAGGAAAAGATAGATAGATAGATAGATAGATAGATAGATAGATAGATAGATAGAGTCAGGATATCAGAGAAATATATATTTCTCTGATACTCTAACTCATTATGCTATAATATTTTGATTTGAATAATTTTTATTGATTCCTTAAAGAAGGTTCACTGGTGATAAAATACCTTGGTTTTATTTCAACTGAAAGTGTCTTAATAAAATGACTCTATTTTCTTTGCCTATAGAATTCCAAGTTGCCCATCTTTTCCTTTCATTATTTGAAAAATGTGTAACTTCCCCTTTGCATCCAAGAACATTGTTCTGTATCATCCACTGACTGAAAAAAATCTACAAGCACTGGAATATTTCACCTGCTATTGACTGTTCCTAAGCAGGTGACATGTTCTGTTAGCAGATATCATTTTTAAAAATTTATTTTTCAGAAATTTTGATGCAATATATCTGGGTGTGAAACCGAGTTTATCCAATTTGAAACTCACGGGCCTATTGATCCTGTATGTTTGTATCTTTTTTTTTTTTAACCTTTTTGAAGAATTTACGTGTAGTTTTTAAAAGTTTTCCATCACACAGTCTCTTACACTGGTTCTGAAACTCTGATGGCATGAGATTCTGTTTATCTATTTTTACATTGGGCCACAAAATAAGAATAAGGATTTTTAAACTCCTCCCTACTTCCAACTGACAAAATTTATAGAGCAATCTAAGTTCATGAGATACTGTCCACACATACATGCCTATTACATGAGTCCAGTCAGCAGACTGAATTTGTGATAACTTGAAGTTTTCATGTGCTCACTTTCTAGAAATATTGCCATTTTTAAATTTGTTTTAAAAAAGTTTTGTGATTATTTGTTGTGGAAATTTTATAATAGAGGCTTTGAAAGATTTTTTTAGACTATTGCATATGCCTTGGATATAAAATATCTTCCAAAAATTCATGTGTCCTGAGGGTAGGCTCTTTTTAGGCAATTGGACCAAATGTGCTTTAACTTTAGCAGTGCACTAATCCACTGATAGATGCATCATTTGATGGCATTATTGACAGATTATGGAACTTAGATTGGGACTAATGGAGCTCCTGAGCATGGAAGTGTGATCTTGGGTTCTATAACTTGTCTGTAACCCCTTTGACTCTGGCTTTTCCTCTCTTTGTCTTTCTTATCTTCATGATTGCCATGAAATAAGCAGCACTCCTCTAGTACTCCATGATGTTCTGCCTCACCATGTACCCAGAGAAATAGAGCCCAATGACCGTGCAGTAAATCTATTAACCAAAACAAACCTTTTCTCTTCTAAGGTGTTTTTATTGGGTATTGTATCACAGTGGCAAAGGCTAACCAACACATTTGTTCATTTTTTGTTATTGGATTTTAGATTTTCCTGATTTTGATTCATCTATTTTTAATTTATACCCTGGATGCTTTGAGAATCATGCTATGAAACATTAATTTTTTTATTACATCTTTCATTTTAGTGTTTGGAATTCATCCCATTTTAAAATTTTGATAGTTTTTTAACACTTGTGGTGATATACTTATATGTATTTCTCAAAGTGCTTCTTGTCCGTGTTCCTTGGAAGACTTCTATGATATACCCTACATCTTAAAGCCTTCACAGTGCTGGTTCCAGTTAGTTTTGTCTGCCACATAGGCACGAGCTAATTGCTGTACATTCAGATTTAAACATTCTCTCTCAGATTTTTCCTCCACCAACATAAACAGAGAAAAGCATAAATTGCACTTTCTCCAATCTAGACTGCAGATATTCAGCAACAGAAAGATGGGGAGTGGGTGTGGAACTATTTTTCTTGGTGTTTCCTACATTCTGGGAAGCACTAGGCTGCAATATTCATAACCCCTGAAGGGTCAGTGATGGGGAAGAGGATGTGCCCATCTGCAGTCACACAGCAGACTGTGGGAAGCTCTGCTGCCAGGAGGGAGAGAAAAGAGGAAAACAACAAAATTTGGAATTCTGTGTTGGATCTTATCTTGGATCCTGAATTCTATATTTGTCTGATGTTGTTGACTCTGCTCCTTCAGACTCCTCTGGAATTTGTGTGTGTTGCTGTTATTGTTTATATGTTTGCTTATTTTTGAAGAGTTTTTAACTATAACTCATAAAAACTAGTAGAATGAGGCAGAACAATTTAATAGTCGACGTGTTTGGATCAAGACTTCTGGAGAGGTGATTGAATCATGGAGCACTGTGTTCTTAAATGGTTTCATTCACTAACATTTATAGTTGATGTTTTCTTAGGAGGAGGGACCCATTGGTTGTGGGTCACATAGTACAAGTCTTAGAAATGTGGCACTCACACCATGCTCTTCT
Source organism: Octodon degus (assembly GCF_000260255.1). Lineage (NCBI taxonomy): Eukaryota > Metazoa > Chordata > Mammalia > Rodentia > Octodontidae > Octodon > Octodon degus. The sequence continues at coordinate 1,599,629 of NW_004524876.1, forward strand.
CAGCCCTCCGTGACATCAGCAGCTTTGCTCTGCCTCATCCTCCACCATGCTTTCCTGTCTTGAGGTTGGCCAGATGTGCACTGAATCCTCTGCAACCGTGTGCTAAATAAACTTTTCTTTCTTTAAATTGAAGGTATTGCATATTATATTGATCAATTGGAAAGGTGACCAACATAAATCCAGAGTGTTTGGTCCAGTTTTGCCCATAATAAAAGTTAATTTTGGCTGGATATGATGGCACACACCTATAATCTCAGTATGTAAGAGGCTAGCTCAACAAGAGCACCAGAAGTTCAAGACCATTTTAAACTACATAACGAGGCACTGTTTCAACACCTCTATCCCCCAAAAATTAATCTTGTCTTCATTAAGTTTGGTAATGCTTTTTACCACTTCATAGATCCTTTAGGGCATGATCAGCTATTTACCACTTTCCAAATCTTTCTTCTGTTTTTCTTCTGCCTATGGCTCTGCAAAATTTGCAGTATGTTCTTATTACTTATATGTAACATTTATTTAGATTTACTCACATTTGTATTTTTCTGATGCACCTCTTTCTGTATGCATTTCCTTTTTTTCTTTTTTTTAATGTATTTAGTGCAGGGTCTACAGGGTCTCATTATGTAGATCAGACTCATAATGATTTTCCTGTGTTTAGCCACCCAGGTGCTGGAATAACAGGCATGCCACCACACCCACTCTCAATCACTGTATCAGCGTGCCCTGGGGCAGGGCCTGCACAGCACATGGGATCAAACCCCAGCCCCTGCATCTGCCTAAGCAGGTGCTTTATTCTGCAGAACTATCTGGCTGGCCCTTCTTTATACATTTCCTTGGGTATACTCTCCATCCTGCCTTAAGAATCCCCTTTAGAATACCTCTTATCAGTTAGCAGTGGACATACTAATTGTATTTTTAACTTATTATTAGTTTATTTTTATTTCCCTTTTAAAAATATATTTGCACTTTAGGTTGAATATTAACTTTCAGCACATTAAAAATGCCATTGTATTATCCTTCTCCCTTGTTATTTTTTAGTTATTTTCCTTGTCAATAGTATGAAGAATTTGAGAAAGTGATTTTCATTGTTTATCAGAGACCCCTGCAGTGGATTCCAACCTTCTGCTAGGTGTTACAGTGAGAAGGAAGGACAAAAGATGCAATGGAGGCACAGCAGGGATCTGGGAAGACCATTTCTCCACAGGAAACAAAAGGTCATGAGGCAGCCAGAACCCTGGTATTTATAACTGTGTCAAGAACGATGGTTGAAGGACCACGAGTGTTTCCAGGAACAGCAATGGCCACTTTGGTGGGCTATGAAGAAGAACAATGCATTCTTGTAAGGATGAGATGGAAGCAATCTAGGAACTATAGCTTCCCATGTGCCTTATCATCCCCAGCAGGTCTCACCTTGTGCTATGGACACCACAGGATCTCTAACCATGGTGAACAGAAGAAAGCAGGGAGTCACCATAGTCCAATACGGTCAAAGGGCATGACAAGGGTGGCCTCAGGTGGCCACCACCTTCAGTGTATAATCTGCAATCCCTGATAGTTGTTTACTTCTTTATTAGCTTTAGGTGCCTTTAAATGCTCATCAAGCTCTTGATCACATAGAAACATTTCCAGTCCTACTTACTGTTTTAAGTGACAAAAGTTATGCAATTGTGTATAGCATAATTGTGTATATTATGTGTACAGAATAAAATAGTTTAATTAAGCTAGTTAGCATGTGGATTACCTCATATAAAACTTTTTGTCTGGTAAGAACACAAAAATGTGCTGGGCAATTTTCAGGGACAGAATACACTGTTATTATTGCAGTCACTGTGTTTTACAGAAAATCCCTTTAATTTGTTTCTTTTACCTAAGAGAAATTCTGTGTTCTCTGACCCACATCTTCTAACCTGTTAACTCCATTGATTTGGTCCCAAGAAACTACCATTCTGTATTTTGGTTCTAAGTTTATTTTATTTTCTGTGGTTTTTTTTCTTTCCTTTTTCTGAGTTTAATACGTATGAATTCTACATATACATGAGTTCATGCAACATTGTTTGTTCTGCTTGTATTGTCTCTCAACGCAGTGTTCTCAAGGTTCATATATATTGCTGCAAATCACCTCGTTTCTCTCCTTTTTAGTCTGAAGAGCATTCCATTGTTTATGTGTTGCATATTTTATTACATATTCATTCCTTGATGTATGCTGTCTGTACTTCCACATTCATTAGAGTATTTTTCACAGTAGGCAAGTGTGGATGATTCTTCCTTTTTACCCTAAAGTAGTTCAGAAGAGTTTTCCAATCAGGATTTAATATTTACAATCTAGTGTTTCAACGCATTTCAGCTTTTAACCTTTAGTGGTTCCTCTTAATTCTCTATACGTTTTACATTTCAGAATATAATGGCATGTTCATGGCCTATTTATTGTCTACACATGGTACATTTTCTTCCCACTTTTCCTCAGTCTCAACAATTTCCATGAATATGTTTTAAATTACTAGTATTCTCCTCTATGCCTCATATTATGTTAAACCATATTTGAACTTTAACTTCACTATATTTTCTACTTTGAATATTCCTAAATCTTTGTGAAATGTTATTCCATTTTATCTATCTTCCTGTATGTTTTAATACAGTTGATTTGAAATCTATATCTTGTAACCAAATAGTTATAATTTGGTATATTATTTGACAATGTGCCTATATTTGATTTCTTATTCTGTATCCAGCCATTTTGCCTTGACAACGTTATTGGTAATTATGTTTTATAGTATGCCAGACTATATTTATGAGAGAAGACAGGGAATTTAGTATGTGGTAAATGGTCCTTTTGAATTTTTCTTTTTCAGTTTGGCTACTGACAGTTCAGCTAAATGCAGTCACAGGAGAATGTGTTTTAAGGATATCTTGTAAATATTTAAGGGTTTTCTATTTCTAGCTCCAAAAACCTTTATGCAATTGTGAGAAACTTCTGTGTCAGAAGACCACATCTGTTCTTTCTAAGGATCATGGTGTCAGCTCACGCAACACATTTATAAATTTATTGCACTTTTTTTTAGAATTAAGTTTTTTTGATTCTGGGAAATTCACCAGAAAATTTTTTGTCATTTAGAATTTAAATGATATTTGGGTATGGTGTCACATGCCTGTAATCCCAGCACTTGGGAGGCTGAGGCAGGAAGATAGCCATGAGTTCAAGGCTAGCCTGTACTGCACAGTGAAACTTTGTCTCATAAAGATAAAAAGAAAAAAAATTTTAATGACATTCTTAAATTTGCCTTTATATAAATCAGATAAAAATAACAGTATTTTTAAAGCTGTCTAATTTTTGGGTTATCCTGAGGAAGCAACATCCCTGCTGAAAATTGGGTTTTGATGTAAGTAGCAATGAAGCCACACACGCAGAACAGATGAGAGCAAATTTTAGATCTGCCAAAAAGTGGACAGAAGGAAAGAGAAAGGACGGACCTGTGATATAAGCAGGGACTAATGTGGGGCTCTGGTATGAAATCCCTCCTGGGAAAGCCCTTGCACAGCCTAGCAGTCAGAGAGACTCAGAGGCCATCTTAACTTGCTCAGCTGCAGAGACAAGGGGCAAAGGAAGAATGAGGCTTACATTTTCTCCACGGTCAAATACAATATATAAAATCATCATGCTGAGATATAACAAAAAAATTGCAATTACTGGGGAAAAAATAAGTTAGTCATTATTTCCTCCAAGCTGCATCCTTTTCTTGTGTGTTTCTTCATTTTCTCTTATATAGCCATTAGTTGGAGAGAGACACAGCTCTCTGCTTTCCTGCAAATAAAGAATGATGTTCTGAGCAATGAATCATCTTTTAGTTGCTTTGAGTTTCGGGCCAGCTTAGAGAGGGATTTTCAAGTTTACTTAGCCCAGCCTTTCATCATAAGCCTTAAGGTGAATGTGGGGAGGCTTATGTTGAAGAATGTTTCTATGAGTGAATTACAGATACTATAGCTGGTGCAGTAAAGCTCATAAGCTCAGAAGGCATTATTTTGCACTCCCTGGCAAGATGCTAGAAACACTGCTTCTTATTTAGCTAAACCCGCTGCCCTGTGGGTAAGGTGTTAGTTACATAAAAGGAAGTTCTTTGAGTTGTGCAACTGCAAAACAATTTATCGGTCATTTTTAAACAGATTTTCTATGTCATTTTAAGTGTTTTACTTTGATAAATGTATTTTGATGAAATGCAAAACACTCATAAGAGAATGAAGTTATTCTCTGTTAGTATTTGCATGAAAGCATCTTGTTAGAGTGTGCTAGCATCATCCATTTTTTGCCTATTGATGCTCATGTTCACTTAATGTGTTGGTGTCTGTATGTTGATGGCTAAAGAGGTGTGGGAGATAGGATGAGGTGGACTATGTATAAAAGGGTATCTCTAAAAGGATTTCTATGAGCAATTTCCTATTCTGAAGGGAAGGCGAGAATGGACCCATGTAGAAGTTTCACAATGGGAAGGCTTTCAAGGAAAATGACAGTTGCACTGTTACCTTGCTCATTCTTAGAGGGCAGAGGTGGGTATCTTACTTATTTTACTTGTGGCTAATGTAGGCAGAGAGAGCAGAGACACAAAAGGGTTGAATTTGCTTCCTTGTTTATGTTGTTTGAGTTCAAAATTTGATTTTATCTGATAATTTGGGATGCTGAAACAGAAACAGGGCATTTCTGTTAGATAAGAGATGAATAATTTTCACATGCTGATCATAGTGGGAAAATTGATTTGGTAAAAGTGGAACACATTTGCCTTAGAGATGTTTTAAATTGTTAGGAGACTTATTGCAGTTGTTTTGTTTTATTCCCCTCCTCTGGAGGAACTTGTAAAAATTGAACCTTATTTTTTAAATTTCAATATAAGTACCATAAATAACCATTATATGCATTTCCTTATTTGTGTTTATGTAATTTGCAAATTATTTGAAAGTGAAAAGAAAATTAGAAAAGTCAAATTCATAAAATATATTCCCTCTTTCTATTATTTCCTACTTTAAATTCATGTCCAAAAATGATTATTATGAATACTGACCTTCCTGGGAAATTGAAAATGTGGGATACAGTTAAAAATATTCTTCACATTCCACCACTCTGGAGTCCCTGACCCCAAGCCCGCCTAGTGAGTGACAGGTTCTGTGACGCTCTTGACACCCCCAGATCCAGCCCAAGTGCAGACCTGGCGAGTGTGTGGGAGAGCTTCCAGCTTCTCTGTGCCCATGGGACAACTCGGGACCAAACTCAGGCATGCTGCATGAGTGAGACCTTCTACTGCACCCTCAGGACACCTCTACCCTTCTGGGGTAGAGGAGCCCAAAACCCAAAGAGTTCTGAGTGAGTAAGACGCTCTGCCATGCCCTCAGGACCCCCCAAAAATGTGCCAAGCCCATCAAATGAGTGAGAATTTCGGCTGCGCTCATGGAACCCCCAGATTCAGCCAAAGCCCAGGCTCTGCTAGTGTGTGGGAGAGCTTCTGTGCTCCCTGGGACAGGGCCACAACAGAGATGCAATACAGGTTCACTGATGTGCCAGAGGGACACAACAGGTTCACTTCCAAAGGCTGCAGCAGGAAGGAGCTGAACACATGTTCTAGCCCAAGTCAGGCATAACTGGATAAACTCAAACTTAATACATCTGTACCCAAATTTCAGTAGCAACTAAAGTTATAAATGCACCAAAGCTCTACACCAAAGGTCAGAGGTCAGTGATATATGTAATGACAAAGAGGAGGAACAAATGCAATCTCAGACCTTAAACCCACCTAGAACGAGTGCAAATGACACTAGCTAAGCTGAAATATATGGATTAATAGCAGCTGAAGTAAAGAAACAACAGTGGAAAGGAATAGAGGAACTCAGATCAGAATTAATTTCTGAAATAAAAAAGAAATCTCTGAATTAGTAGCATCTGAAATAAAAAATCAAATGCAGATGCAGGAAACCCAATCTGAAAAAAACTGCAGTAAAAGAATTAATAACTGCTTCTAAAGAAGACATTGATAGATTAGAAAAATGACAAATAACTTGAATGAGCAATGCAGGAAAGAAATAGATCGCATGAAGCAGAGTCAAAGAGATATAGAGGAACTTAAAATCCCAAACACAAGGATACAAATCCAGAGAGAGAAAGTGAAGACAGAATTTCAGATTTTGAAGATGCTGATGCAGCTAGTGAAAAGGTAAGAAAAGATCTCTTAAAAACAACTAGAATGCAGGAAAAAATAATTCATCATCTGCAAGATGATGCAAAGATGAACACTATGAGACTAAAAGTCATTAATAAGAAGGAGTCAATATAAATTATATAAAAAGAACATTGGCAGAAGTAATAGCAGAAAACTTCCCAAATATGAGGAAACAATCTGACATTCAGGTAACTGAAGAATACAGAACGGCAAATAACTTCAACCCAATTAAAAGCACAGTAAAACATATAATGGTCAACATCCCAGAAATCCAGAAGAATAATATACTGAAAGCCGCTAGAGAAAAGACGCAGATCACATTCAAAGGAAAACCCATCAGAATTACGACCGAATTCTCTTCACAAACCATGAACGCAAGAAAAACAAGGAGTATTTCAAGTCCTCTATGAAAAAAATTCCAGCACTGTCTACCAAGGTCCTCAAAAATCTCCTTCAACTTTGATGGAGAAATGAAATATTTCCATGGCAAAGAACAACTAAAGAATTTCATGATGAGTAAGCCAACCCTACACAGACTAATGAAAGATGTTCTAGAAAGGGACCAAAATTATCAGAGCTTCACGAATGAGAACAGAAGGAACCCACTAAATAGGGCAAACAATTAAACAGAGGAGAAAAAAGAGTAAAGAACAGCAGGTAAATAATATGTCAATCGTAAGTTAATGCATCCTGATTGTATCAATCAATGCAAATTCACTCAATGCACCAATTAAGAGAAATAGACTGGCACAGTGGATGAGGAAACAAAATCCAACAATATGCTGTATACAAGAAAACATTTAACTCATAAATAAATTCATAGGCTTAAAGTCAAAGGAAGGAAAACAATACTACATGCACCAGAACCTCAGAACAAAGCAGGAGTAGCAATTTTGTGCTCAGTCTTCAAAGAAAGAATGATGAAATGAAATGAAGAAGGCCACTATATACTGGTTAGGGGATTAATTTCAAGAAGATTTAACACTCAATAATATATATTCACCAAACACGGGAGCACCCAATTATATAAGACAAATCTTAAAGCACATGAAAAATCTAATATCCAATATCACAGTTTTAACAAGAGACCTGATCACCCCCTTATCCCAAAAAGATAGGTCAACCAGACAAAAATTAGCAAAGAAGTAGCAGAAGTAAATCAGAGCTTGGAACAAATGAAGTTGGTGGACATAGAGAGTGTTCCATGTAAAAACAGCTGAATACACATTTTTTCATCTGCACATGGGTCATTTTCTAAAATAGACCACCAAAATTCCATAGGTTATGCTTAAGTATATGCAAGAAAACAGAAATTATACCATGCATATTATCTGACCACAGAGTAATGAAACTGGAAATAAATGCAAAAGAAATCAGACAAATCAGCTAAATACATGGAACTTAAGCAACAACCTAATCAGCATGCAATGGGTAACATATGAAATTAAACAAGAAATTCAACAATATCTACAATTCAATGAAAATTCTAGCACAATTTATCGGAATTTATGGGATGTGATGAAATAAGTTCAAAGAGGGAAATTCATAGCTATGAACTCACACACTAGGAAAACAGAAAGGAAAAAAAAAAAAAAAAACTCTAATGCTGCACCTCCAACTTCTAAAAAAGGAAGAGCAAACCAAACCCAGAGCCCAAAGATGGGAAGAAATCATAAAGACTAGAACATAAATTAATTCAATTGAGATAAAAAAGTTATAAGAATTAACAAATCAAAAAGCTGCTTCTTTGAAAGATTAAATAAACTCTATAAGCGTCTACCTAACCTCATCAAAAAGAGGAAAGTAAAAATTCAAATACAAGTAATAAAGAAGGAAAAGGGTGTAATCACAACAGGCCCAGTAGAAATTCAGAACATTACCAATAGCTACTTTGAGAAGATTTATGCTCATACAGTAGAAGACTCAGACAAAATGGACAGATTCCTAGAAAGTTACAAATTACCAAAATGAGTCAAGAGATATAAGTCTCAATAACCCAATAACAGCCAAAGAAATAGTAAATATAAAACAAAATTTGCTGACAAAGAAAAGTCCAGGTACTGATGGATGCACAGTTGAATTCTACAAGAAAGATATAATTCCCATACTCCTCAAACTCTTCAATGAAATTGAAAATGAAACAAGTATCCCAAAATCATTCCTAGAGACAAGTATTAAACTGATACCAAAACCAGAGAAAGATGCAACTAAAAATGAGAACTACAGGCTAATCTCCCTCATGAACGTAGATGCAGAAATCCTCAAAAAAATCTTAGCAAATAGAATACAGCAAATCATCAAGAAGATCATACACCATGACCAGGTAGGATTCATCCCAGGGATGCAAGGATTGTTCGGCATTCAAAAATCTATCAAAGTAATACACTATATCAATAGAGCAAAACTCTAAAAACCACATGATCATCTCAATCGATGCAGAAAAGGCTTTTGGCAAAGTCAAACACTCATTCATATTCACATTCCTAGAGAAAATTGGTATAGATGGTCTCTGCTTCAGTATGATAAAAGTCATCTATGATAACCCAATGGTCAACATAATTTCAAATGAGGAAAAACTGAAATCTTTTACTCTCTGATCTGGTACAAGACAAGGATGTCCTCTATCACCTCTGCTAGTCTTTATAATTCTGGAATCTTTAGCTAAAGTCTTTAGACAAGAGACAGAAAGAAAGGGAATAAGAACAGGTAAAGAAGAAATTAAATTATGATTATTTGCAGATGACATGATACTTTACTTGGAAGACACAAAAAACTCTATGAAGAAATACTAGAATTGATACACAAGTTCAGTAGCATAGCAGGATACAAAGTCAATACCCAAAGATCGGTAGCATTCCTCTACATAGATAACAAACACACTGAGAGGGAAATTAGAGAAACAATTCCTTTTACAGTAGCACCACCAAAATGAAATGTCTTGGAATTCATCTAACTAAAGAAGTCAAAATATTTTCAAGGGAAATTACAGTACTCTCAAAAAAAAGTGATTGTAGAGGATTTCAGAAAATGGTAAGATATTCCTTGTTCCTGGATAGGAAGAGCCAACATCATGAAGATGTTCATACTCCCAAAATTGCTGTACAGATCTAATGCAATCCTTATCAAACTTACCATCAACATACCTCACATACATAGAGAAATCTTTCCTACAATTTACTGGAACCAGAAAAGACCTAGAATAGGAAAGGCGATCCTGGCCAACAAAGACAAGGAAGGGCACATTAAAATTCCTGACTTGAAATTATACTACAAAGCTACTGTGATAATATCACCATGGTATTGACAATGAAATAGACCTGAGGATCAATGGAATATATTAGAAGACTCAGAGGACTCTACGAACATACTCAACCACCTGTTCTTCCACAAATGGGCCAAACAGACTCACTGGAAGAAGGATAGCCTCTTTAACAGATGGTGCTGGAAAAACTGGCTGTCTATGTTCCAAAAAACTAAAACTTGACCCAGGTCTTTCACCATGCACTAAGCTAAACTCAAAATGGATTAAATATCTAAACATTAAAAGAGAAACAGCAAATCTCCTGGGAGAGAAAGTAGGAGGAACTCTTGAAGACAAAGGGTAGTCAAAGAGTTCATGAAAAAAAATCAATGCTCAGTACTTGAAAGAATTAACAACTGGGACATCCTCTTATTGAGAAGAGTTTGCATGTCCAAAGAAATTACCAACAAAGTGAAAAGACAATCCACAAGTTTTGAAAAAATCTCAACTTATAAACACTCAGACAAAGGTCTGCTCTCTAAAATTTATAAAGAAATGAAAAATATCAGGGCCCCATAATTGAAAGACCCAGTTCATAAATGGGCATTCAAGATAAACACACAATTCTCAGAAGACAAAATTAGAGAAGCAAATAAATATAGGAAAAAATGCTCTACATCAGTAGCCATCCATGAAATGCAAATTACAAAAAAACGCTGAGATACCATCTCACCCCAGAAAGAATGGCTATCATAAAGAAATCAACCAACATCAAATGTGGGAGAGGCTTTTGGGAAAAGGGAACCCTTCTCCACTGCTGTTGCAAATGTACACTGATGCAACCATTATGGAAATCAGTTTCAATCCCCCTTAAAAAGCTAGGGCTGGAAATCCCACTCAAGGCAGCTATCCCTTTACTGGAAATTTTCCCAGAGGAATTTAAAGGGTAACATCATAGTGATATACGTATACCTATGTTTATATCAACACGATTTGTGGTAGCCAAATCTTGGAAACAACCAAGATGCTCATCACATGAGGAATGGTTGAAAAAGATGTGATATTTTTATATAATGGAGTATTACTCAGCTATAAAGAATGATAAAATTGAAGCATTTATATTTAAGTGGATGCCACTTGAAGGTATACTCATAAGTGAAATAAACCAGACCAACATGTGTAAGTATCATATGATCTTCTTGGTATAAATACTCAAAAGAAGAAATCCAAATAGAAAGTTATAACACAAGTAAAAGGAAAATGAGAACTTGAGGAATGGACGAGGACAGGGCAAGGAGAAAAGCTACGAAACATGACTGGGGCAAAGCCAAACATTTATATTCAAAAGATGGGTAAGGCAAGGATGCTGAGAAACATCAGCAGGTTTTTGAAAGTAGCAGTTAATTGGTTGTATTCTCACCCTGACTAACTATATGTGCTGCGACCTGTGAACCAATCAGCTGCACTGGAGATAGCAATGTGTAGTAGAAGGGTCACGCTTGGAATGCCTGTCATTATTGTCTTCTAAATATGTACAGCTTGTCATGACATACCAATTGTTGCCATACTGCCTCTCAAGAAAATGTTTGTTTGTTTTTAAAGAATAATGAATGGAAAAAGACAGAAGAAATAAAAGAATGTCACAGGACTGTCCTACCATAATACTCATATGGTTGTATTTCTAGATTTCAGTGTGAAAATATGTAATTGTTTATTCTTTTTAAAAATTTTTTCTCCATATTGTGTAGGGACTTAAAGTTTAACATATCAATACTTAATTGAAAGTAGCTGTTCCATGTTATGCCTAGTATGTTTGATATTCAAATAGATAGTGTGGTTGAATCCAAAAGCATATGTGTATGGCAGTAATAATCTTCTCTTCTGGAGGGATAACAATATATGTTTGCAGACCAAAAATTAGAGAAATAGAAGGGCTGCAAGGACAGCCAACATTTTGACCATAGCCTTTCAAGGTCAGTGAAGACTCAGACATTAGGAGAACCTGTACTGTAACATTATGCAACTCAGTTGCATCCCAAATTTTGCAATCAAGATTATGCGGCCACAGAGGAAAATTATCAGTGACATAAAGTGTGCCTATGGAGAGTCACATGAAGAGAAAGCATTCTCTCAGGCTTTCACAGAGAGCAAATTGGTTGAGCAATGGCTGTGACTCATCCACATGGCTGACACTAACAAAAGATCTACAGACTTCAGTACCAGGTTACAGGATAAATCCTGAGGGGACTTGAATGACCTTATCAGATACAAAAGTTATGTTTCTTGTTATATAGGTCTTGTTGTATAGGTCTGCTTTATCTTGGCCTTAACCATCCAGCAGAAAAGTATAAAACCAAGGTATATAATGTAAAGCCATATTAATATGCTGAATTGTGAATGGCTCAAGTCAACAACTTCTGAAATTACCAGTCCTGTGGATAATCCAATACTATTGTGGACTGCTGGACCTTGTTGGATTGTTTTTCTGAATTCAATCAGCTACAGTATTTAGATTTCAAGGGAATATCCACCTCTAACAGGACTAAACAAAAATGAGATACAAATAAAGGAATATTTTGTACCTGTATAAACAGAATAGTTAGTATAGATATACAGCTACTTTTCCTCAATTCAATGAGAAGAAAGATTTGTACTAATAGTGTTCGGATAGGATATCATGTCTGTATCTTGTACGATGGATAACCACTAAGAAGATAACAACGCACAATGTATTAATTATTGAAACTGTCCTATTAACCAGTTTTAAAACTACTAATAAAACCTTAAAAAAATTCTACATGGCAAGCACAAGGGCCTGAGTTCAATCCCCAGGTCTGCCAAAACCAAACAAACAAAATTCTACATATCCCTTTGCTTTTTTGTATCTGATGCTAAGTGTGAGGTAGTGAGTATGAAGATATGAAGGAAAGTTGATCAAAACATTTTTCTCTATTCCTATTTAGAGGTTATTATTCACTTGTGTTCTCATAAAGCCCATCTGATTACTAGATTTATAAGTCAAAGAAATTTCAGCTAAAATGGTGGCAACTATTATCTCATCATTAGGGAAGCTGAGGCAGGAGGAATACAA
>NW_004524876.1:1612558-1634089 GCF_000260255.1 Octodon degus
ATAAATAAAATATTTCAAAAATGAAGAAATAAATAAAAATCAAATATTACTAAGAAGAAATGAAACCAACCTAATTGATTTGGAATTTATTTTTTGTACATTTGTAAAATTGTTTTATGTAGAACCTGAATACATCATTATCTTAAATCCAAATATGAAAAGTAAAATTTCCTTGAATTTAAGATGACTATTTTATGGGGTTTGTGTGTGTGTGTGTGTGTGTGTGTGTGTGTGTGTGTGTGTGTTTAGGACAGGGTGCACAGGATATACAGGGTCTCACTGCATAGATCCAATACCTAGTTGGATCCTGTTCACAGCCTCCAAAGTGCTGGGATTACAGGCTCCTGCCACCATGCCCAGTCTCATTCATTGTCTCTGTGCACACCAGGGAGTGGAGCCAGCATGGCACAAGAACCCAAACTCCTGCATCTTCCTAAGCAGGCACTTTACTATCCTGAGCTATTTGGCAGGGCCCAATTCTAATTGTTTCTAAAGGATAGAAAACTGTCAAGTCAAAATTGCTATCCAGATCTTATTTGATAGTTCAACTCTGCCATGAGTTTAGAATCAGAAGTATTAATTTATGTGAGTGTAGTCAGGGTAACATTGGAAAAATGTAAAGAAATATTTCTTCTTTTAAAAAAGAATTTTATTGAGAAGCAAATAGAAATGAGACAGTTTTAAAACTGATTAGTAGGATAGTTTCAATAATTAATACATTGCAAATTGTTGTCTTCTTAGTGGTGTTTATAGTACAAAATGCAGACATGATATCTTGTCCAAAAACAGTATTAATACAAATCTTTCTATTTATTTAATTAAGAGAAAAAAGCTGTATATCTAGCCTATTTTTAATATACAGATATAAAATGGTACTTCATTTGTATCCCTTCTTTTTTATTTGTTTTGACAGAGAATGTATTCCATTGTCATTTAAATATTGTAGGTGCAAGAATTCAGCAAAAAATCCAATATAATCCAGTAGTTCATAATGATAGTGGGTCATCAACAAAACTGGCAGTATCAGAAGTAGTTGACTTGAGCCTTTTACTGCTCGGCATATTAGTATGGCTTTACTTTTTATACTTTGTTTTTATACTTTTCTGCTGGATGGTTAAGACCAAGATAAAGCAAGACCTATAAAACAAGAATTGTAACTTTTGTATCTAACAAGGTCAGTCAAATCCCCGTAGGATTTACCCTGAAACCCTGTACCGCAGTTTGTAGATCATTTGTAAATGTCACTCATGTGGATGAGTCACGACCATTGCTTGACCAATTGGCTCTCTGTGGAAGCCTGAAAGAATGATTTCTCTCCATGTAACTATCCTTAGGTATACTCTACATTGTCAATCACTTTCCTCTGTGGCCCCATAATCCCCTTGAGCAGAAAATTTGGGACACAACTGGGTTACATGTTGTTACAGTGCAGGTTCTCCTATGTCCAGAGTCACCACGGACCTTGAAAGTTAGGGCCAAAATGTTGGATGTCCTTGCAGTCCTTCTTTTTCTCTAATTCTTGTTCTAGAAACTTAAGTTGTTAACCCTCCAGAAGATAAACCCTGCAACATAGGCAGTTAACCTTAACCTCACTGTCTGTATATAAAAACATCTTAGACATGACATGGAACAGGTATTTTTCATCAAGTATTAAAATGTTAAACTTTAATTCCCTGCATCATATGAAGAAAAAAATCTAAAAATTAAAAAATATTTTTAAAAATAGGAATAAACCATTACATATTTTTACACAGATATTTAGAAATCTAACCATATACACCATTATAGTAGGACAGTCTTATGACTTTTTTAGTCTCTTGTATTCATTTATTATCCTCTTTTTAAGCAAAAATTTAATTGAGAGACAGTATAGCATTAACTGGTATGATATGACAAGCAGTACACGTTTAGAAGACAAGAATGGCAGGCATTCCAAGCATGACCCATTGCTATCTTCAATGCGGTTGCTTAGTTCATGGGTATCAGCATATATAGTTAGTCAGGGTGAGGATCCTCCCAATTCACTGCTAGTTTGAAAAACATGCTGAAGATTATCAGGATCATTGACTTACCCATCTTGTTCATATAAATGTATGGCTTTGCCCCTGTCGTGTTCCCTAGCTTTTCTCCTTGCCCTCTCTTCATTGTCTAATCCTCAATTTCTCACTTTCCTTTTAATTGTTATATCTTTCTATTTTTATTTCTTTTGAGTTCTTTAGGGAGACTATAAGATATTTACACGTGTGGGTACGGTTCATTTCACTTATGAGTATATCTTCAAGTGGCATCAATTTTATTTATTTTTTTATGTGTGTGTGTGTGTGTGTGTGTGTGTGTGTGTGTGTGTGGCCAGCTCAGCCCACCAGGGGGCGGGGCTGGCTGGCATGTGGTGCTGGGGGATTGAACCGCGGTCCCTGTGCTTTGCTAAGCTTGTTCTAAGTAGGTGCTTTAGACCACTGAGCCATCTCACCAGCCCAAGTGGCATCAACTTTAATATAAAGTCTTCGAGTTTATCATTCTTTATAGTTGAGTGACACTCCAGTGTATAAAAATGCCACATCTTTTTCATCATTCCTCAGGTGACGGGCATTTTGGTTGTTTCCAAGATTTGGCTATCATAAATTTTGCTGCTGTAATCATAGATACACATATATCACTGTACTAGGACATTTTCAGTTCCTCCAGGAAAATTCCCAGTAGAGGAATAGTTGGTTTAAATGGGATTTCCAGTCCAACTTTTCTAAGGAGTCTCCACACTGATTTCCACAATGGTTGCACCAGTCTACATTTCCACTATCAGTAGAGAAGATTTCCTTTTTCCTCACAACCTCTCTAACATTTGTTATTAGTTGATTTCTTTATGATAGCCCTTCTTTTGGGGTGAGATGGTATCTCAGTTTTGTTTAAATTAACATTTCATGGATGACTAGTGATATGGAGCATTTTTTCATACATTTGTTCGCTTCTTTAATTTCATCCTCTGAGAAGTATGTGGTCATAAAGAAGTATTTCAAATTTTCTGTTTTCATATATATAAGAAGTAGATTTAAAATAATGCAAACCGGGGCTGGTGAGATGACTCAGTGGTCTAAAGCACCTACTTAAAACAAGCTTAGCAAAGCACAGGGACCGCGATTCAATCCCCCAGCACCACATGCCAGCCAGCCCCCCCCCTGGTGGGCTGAGCTGGCCACACACACACACACACACACACGCATAAATAAATAAAATAAAATAAAATGATGCAAACTAAAACAATCTTTATATTTCATACTTAAAAGGAACATTAAATGGACAGAAATATACTACAATTAAATCCTTATAAAGTACTGAATATGCACAATGTGACCTGAGGACAAAAAACTAACTGAAATTTTAAAATCAGAAAAATAATCAAGTTAACAGCAAAAGAGAAAATGTGGCACTATGGAAATCTGAAAAATATATAACCTGAAAGCAAAGATCCAGTGGGTACCAAGAACTTGGGGAGTCCTGCCCTAATGTCAGGGTATTGACTGGTCATGAGCTTACAATAAAAGCTTCCTTCTTCCTTCCCTCTAGGTCTCTTTAGTGGGGGTTTATCTTTACTTGCTGTCATCTGCTGCTGAAACAGAACATCTAAAATTTTCTTATTTGCATTTATTATATTGATTGAATTTTGATATTTAAATTTTACATAGTAGTTACCTTTACCAAAATTTTAGTCATGTTTCTGAGACAATGAAGCTCTCCTTGTTTCTGTAGATTCTTTCTGTTGATAGGGGCTTTAGGCACTGCCTATTGGGGATTATGTGTTCCTTGGCCTCCTTGAAATGTAGTGTCATACAGGCTGGACTTGAAAGAGCTTGTCAGAGAGGAATAAGAAAGGACTTAGTGCCTATACAACAGGGATTGTTGAGCTGCCTGTTCAAAGGGAGAAACACTGATGAAGTTTTCATTAGCATCATGGCCTGTAGTCTGGATCATTACACAAAACTGGATCTATTGACACCTTGATTGGGCACACTTTCCTATTAGATGGAGAAAGCATGAGCCAAATATGAGAAGGAGAAGGTAATTATAATTCCTGAGCTATGTAAAAAGGTAGACTGTGACAGACTAAGTAATCAGACACATTGTTTTTTCATGCTATTATTTGGGAGAAATTTTCTGAGGAGTTTTATTCCCATGTTTCCTATGGAGAAGAAAGCATGGCAAAGACAGATAGTAGATAAACTATCAAGAGTATGAAACCCATAGCCCTGACAGGATTACCCACACCATGAATCCACTCAGAGCAGAGGTTCTTGTTCTTAGTAGACCTTGTCCTCCACAACTCAGGCTGACTGGCTTTATCCAAAAAGGATAAATTCAGCTATCAGTTTCTGTTCCCTTTGCTGCAGTGTGTTTGTCAAGGATTACTGACAAGGGGCTCTTCCATTTTGGTTTTTATTGATCTGCAGGAGTCCTTTCTTACCAAGTTTAATTAGCACATGGCCTCAAGGGAAACACAAGGTGCTCCTCCTGGGCCAGACACTAGCAGGGCATTTTTTCTATACAATTGGATAGGCTGTTGTACCTGGCCCAGGATAATAAGGTATTGTAGGAGTCTTGTGGATTCTGAATCCACTGCCGCATTAGAAAATAGAAAATGTCTCTATATACCGCCTGAAATGGACTCATATTTAGCCCTATTTTAGAGGATTTCAAATAATCCTAAGGACAACTGGGAATAATTAGAGCCAAGAATCTGAGATATGTTGGCAACATTTTGCCAGACTTTAGGGTGTAGTTCGCTCAGGCAATCCTTTTATATGACTGAAGTCTGCATGGAGAATGATGATGGTGCTTTACTTCTAAAGAACCAAATAAACCTGAGTTATTTGAGAAATAAAAATAGTCCATTGTCACTCTGAAGAAACTGCAGAAGTACAAGTCAAGCTATGATTTCTTTAAGGAATGTCTTGAATACCTTCACAGTCTTCTGAATTGATAGGAATTATCTCAATCAAAATCATACAAGTGTAAATTAAGCCCCAGGTGTCAATTAAAGCAACACTTACTTAAATCCCCCATGTGGTTTCATGTACTTGCAGTCTCATCGTAAACTACCTCTCTAAGGTAAGTTTCTTTCTTCTGTATATGTTTTAACAAAGGAGCTGATCTGGTCTTTGTAGAGTTATTGTAGGCATAGTGGGCAAGATTCTCATTTCTTTTAGGTTATCATCAATAGTCCTGGTCCTGCAAAAATATGGTGACCTGGAGCCAGCAAAATAGCTCAATGGACTAAAGTGCTTGCTTGGGTAAGCTTAGGCAAGCTCAAGGACTGTGGTTAGATTCCCAGCACCACATGACATGTCGTCCCCAACCCCAGGTAGGACTGAGCCCCAGAATCTGAGTGTGGTGGTACATGCCTGTTACCCAGCAATGGGGAGGCTGAAAGCAGGAGGGTCACTATGAGTCTGAGATGGATAGTGAGACCCCTCAAAAATGAGATACATTTAAAAAAAGGGTGATCATTTTCCATTGAGCAACTCTTCAGAACATGGAATCAACCCTGAATGAGTTTTATAGCTTTTAGTGCATTCCTTGAGGAAGGACATTTGTTTTTGAAATAACACTAAAACCTTTTGTAATTCCTCCTCTAGACCCATATAACTTCCTAGGAAATATAAATTAGTTTTAACCTTTTCTTAAGAACATAGAAGTGCCAGTGAGCTAGCTCAGTAGAATAAGTGCTTGTCTGGCAAGTGCAACGTCCTGAGTTCAATCCTTGGTACCACAAAAAAATGAACATGGAATAAGGTCAAGTCTCAGGAGGCAATAGGGCTGTCACATTGGCTATCAGCCTTTTGACTTCTCAGGGAGTCTTTAGACATATCCCTTGCAAAGAATGATGGAAGTCTGCCTGTTATGCTTGACTGCATTTAGGATTTGAAGAATTTCTTCTTTACAGCATTTATAAATGCTTGTTTATTAGTTAGCAACTATCTTTCTTTGAAGATTTCTGCATAGACATGAAGCACCAAAAAGACATATTTGAAATCAATGTAAATGCTAAAATTGCTACTATATTTTCCTAATATCAATGCCAAACTGAGGGCTATGAACTCTGTTAATTAAGTGGAAGTCCTTAGAGGAGGTCGCCTGGCCTCAATGACATATTTTTATTGAAACACTTCATAAGCTGCCTCTCAATGTCTTTCTTGGAAAAAACTGCTTCCATTAGTGAATCATACCTCCTCAGGCTATTGGAGCAGCAGGCACATAATATTCTGCCATAATATTCTGCCTGCCTATATAAGAGTGTCTAAGTTCACAAGAGTGTGTAATATCTGATCCTATGGAAGTCATTGAGGTCAGATTTAAACTAGTGCAAGTCTTTAAGTCTTTACATAATCACGCTGGCATTTAGAAGTGTGGCCATTATTCTGTCAACTACAAGTAACTTTTTTGTCTCAATAAGATCACTGACTTAAAGAGTAGTAGGTACTTCCTGTTTTTATTCCAAAGTTAGCATAGCTGTAGCTGCTACCACCTTCATGTAAGGAGGATATCCAGAAGCAAGTCCACTTACCATTTCAAAAAGAATATGAATGTCCAGGGTTCCTGTCCATGCTTTCTTTTGTCAAATCAGACAAAGCAGTTCCTCTTTTCTGACATGCAAAACAGTAAATATTTTCTTACTCTGGTAGTTCTCATGCATATAAGAATGTATCCTATGTATTTAATTCCCTAAAGGGATATCAGAGCCTTTTCTTTGGAAACTTTATATCAATTTTTAAGCTAGAAAATTTAAAGATCAGATAGGATTATGATTGAATAGCTTCCAAATTCAGCTGCATATGAAAATACTATCTACATAAGATAGAAAGTTTCCTTGTAGCTAAAGGCTCCTTAAGTTCTTCCCCAGAGCCTGAACAAAAATTTAAGGGGCTATCTCTAAAGTTTTAAGCAATATCTGATTTTCCTGTTCAAAGATAATAAAAAACTGAGAGTTAGAATGGAGAAGAATACAAAAAAATCTTTGAGGTCCAAGACTGGAAACCAACTTGTATCTAATGAAATTTAGGAGAAGATGGTATATGGATTTGCCACTTGATCGTACGTGAGATTACAGTATTAAGCTTCATTATTGAAACAGTGTTCTTGTTCCACCCAGTATTCCCCTGGAGGTTTACTATGGGGAGAATTGAAATATTGAAGGGGACTGAAGAAACCACTGAGGGCCATATTAGAAGCTTTCTGAGAGAGATTGGAGGCCTCTATGGATTTCCTCATTGATTAGATATTGTTTTGAGTTGAAACGTTGGCTTGGATCTTTTATTTTTATGACTGCAGTACTTAATCTACCCTCCCAGACATTACGTTATGCCATACAGCAAGATCTGCTTTCTGATTAATTAGGTCATGGAAACCTGATGTAGTCTCAACAGGTAAAATTCACTTTGGCCTTTGCCAAACTTGGAGAACTCTCCTTATTTGACCTTTGAATTGACAGGCTAAAGAAGGAGTAAAAAAGAACTCTGAATAGAGCTCTCTTCAGCCCCAATTATGAGTATACATTTAGAGGAGTATTATCTGGAGAAGTAAGTTAAAATAGATTTAAGACATTTTTAATTTATTTTATTTTATATTTAATTCTTATTCATTTTAATGAGGAAAAAGATAAAACAGCTATGAAACAGTTTCAAAACAGGTTAGTAGGACATTTATAATAATTCATGCGTTGCATATTGTTGTCTTCATAGTAGTTATTCACAGGACAAAATTCAGACATGATATTTTGTCTAAACAATTTTAGTACAAACTTTCATTCTCAGTGAACTAAGAAAAAGAAGCTGTACATCTATACTAACTCTTAAGGTTTAAACAAAAAGAGAAAGGTGAAAAGATGGGAAATATGACAGGGGCCAAACCATACATTTATTTAAACAAGATGGATAAGGTAATGGTCCTAAGAATCTCCATCAAGTTTTTGAAAATAGCAGTTAATGCATAGAATTCTCACCCTGACTAACTTTATTTGCTGATATCTCTGAACTAAGCAACTACACTGAGGATAGCAATGTGTACTAAAACCATACTTGAAATATGTGTCATTTTGTTCTGTGAGAGTAACAGTAACTGCTGCAGGATGATTCCATTCTTTTTTTTTTGGGGGGGGGACATTCTTCATATACATATGTGTTACACTTCTCTAGGATTCTTTGTTTTTGTTTTTTAAAATCTTTTTCCTCAGAGGTGATATAGATATCCATTGATAGGGCCACTACATTTCACATGGACTCCTTCATCAGAGAGGTAGATGAGGGTTTTGTCAGACTTTTACCCCTTCCTGGAAATAGGGACATCCAATCCCTCATGCCATGAGTCAGGCACATTAGCCACCTGTCAGAGATGGGCCTCATTATAGTCTTTTCAAGGCAATGATGATTTTCATCAGTCTTGGATTTTCTCTTGGATGACTTAAGAGATGGGGAGTTAAAGCATTACCTACTGTGATAGCCATAATTTTGCCATGTCTTTTGTCTTGGTTCCTCTCATTTTCATCCTTCTCCAGGTCTTTTTTTTTTTTTTTTTAATGTATTTGCTTGTTGCAGGGTCTCACTGTGCAGCTCAGACTTCTGGTGTTCCTCCTGTTTTCAGGCTCTACAGCATTGGGATTAAAGGAGTTTGCCACTCTGGCCTCCTCAGCTAGTTGTGAGGGTGGGGTTGTCACTGCTTGTGGTCCTGGGGATTGAACCATGGGCCTGCACTTGCCAAAGCTTGCTTAAGCAAGTACTTTAGTATGCTGAGATATCTTTGCAAGACCCCCTTCTCCAGATCTTAATGATTGATAGAAAAATCTGTATCCAACAATTGGGGGTAGGGTGTGGGAGCTCATGTTAAGATTTTGCAATTGCAATGAATAGCTGTTTGATAGACTACAGCAGTATTGATTCATTGATGCTTTTCCTTATTTGTGGAAAGCTTCTGGCAATAGGCTACATTTTTATGGAAACTTCTAATAATTGACTACAAAAGCTGGAGTTTTTTTCTTTGTCATGTGTAAACTTGCTCATCTTTTCATGATTAACAGGTAACAGTGCAGTTTTGATACCCGGGATAAGACCTCATGTTTAGTGATTCCTAGTATTATAATCCCAATTTTGTTCTGTGAGAGTAACAGTAACTGCTGCAGGGTGATTCCATTCTTTCTTTTTTTTTGGGGGGGGGGGACATTCTTCATATGCATATGTGTTACACTTCTCTAGGATTCTTTGTTTTTGCTTTTTTAAATCTGGTGTGTAGGAAGTGGAGAAGAAAACAGTACATCTCATCATGAGAAGTCAAAAGAAATGGTCAAAGTTTGGAACCCACTTTCATACCTATGATGATCTTCTGAAAACTAGCTTAAATTTTCCTTGGATTTGTGGCTGTCACTGAAAAATGAATGTGGAATTTAGTAGTAACTTTTATTCCTGAGGCCCCCTATTTTAAAGGTAGAATGAGCTATGAGTGGAAGAGTAAGAAACTCCACTCTGAATATTTTCTGTGGACTTAAAACTGAGGAGAGGGCTGGGGAGTACCAATTTTCTCTAGGGAGCACTACTTCACTGGGGTTTCTGAGTCATTTGGAAACAATGGAACTGATTTACTTTATTGATGACTATATGGAGGAGGTCAAGGAGACCTCTGAGTGTGGTTGCTTTTATTAAGCAGGTAGAGGAGATATATATCTCCATGAGAGACAGGTGAGGATCTGAGAAGCAGATGATCAATGATGTTGAACAATTCCTCAGATGATACTTCAAGTACCATATCTCACAGGTCTTTGAGTGATGGTTTTTGATAGAGAGGAATATAAGTCCAAGAAAATAGGATTTAAGATTACGTTTCTTGTCTTTTGCAGAAAAGTTCTGATTGAAGAATAATATCATAATTTAGACTGTCATTCTGTGCTCATCTTTCACTATTTCCTAGTTCATAAGGGGGCTCATTCATGTTGAACCTAAGGGGGGGCAGGGTGTTTTCTATCAGTAGTATGGTACCTGTGGAGAGAGTTAGAAAACTGGACCTGGTTTTCTTCTGAGAGCATCTCCACCAAAAGAGACCAGTGATCTCTGAGGCATGTTGCATGAAATTGAAATTGACTACCAGATAACTCCGATTAAATCAGCAATTCTAGAATGCTTTTAGTTCTCTCCACAGCTTGCCTCAAACTATGGCTCTGTAGAGACAAGGTTGAAGCTACCTACTGACTTAATTTGACTATATGAGGAACAGTATCACTTTTACTTTTTCTATGTATGTATGTATGTATGTATGTATGTATGTATGTATTTTTGTGGTACCAGGGATCAAACTCAGGACTTTGTACTTACCTGGCAGAAATGCATACTCCCTCCCCAGCTACTTATATTGTTAATAAAATATCTTTGTGATTATTCTGAAGAAAATAGAAATAGAAGGCTGGAGAGATAGCTCAACAGTCTAAAATGCCTGCTTAGGCAAAATTAGGCAAGAGCAGGGATCATAGTTTGAACCCTGGCACCACATGTCACACCAGCCCCAGCCCAGGGCAGGTTGAGCCAGACACACATGCACACACACACACACAGAAAATAGAAACAGACATCAATTTTTCATAATAATAAGAAAAAATCCTTTGAAACCATATTCAAATATAGAAATATAGAATCGGTTATCAAATGACATAAACACACCACCACTACTTCTACATACAATTGCCACAAAGTTTGAAAAAAAGATTGAAATCTATTGCAATATATTACTTTTTAAATAGCTCTACAAATATATTGGAAGGAACCCTATATGATAATTTTCCAAATCTTCTGAGTAAAACAAGAATTTCAGTTCAAAATTTAAATATAAATCATAGAAAGATTTCATAAAGAGAACTGATTTTAATGCCAAGCTGTGTGTTGTATAAGGCAATACTGATACTTTGTACAATCTATGTTATCTACTATCATACAACTTGAACACCAGAGTTTTAAAATAGCAAGATGCTTGTATCATGTTCTTAGGACATTAGTATAACACTAACTCAACTTTCATAAGCTATTGTGTTCCATATATTGTATTGAGTATCATAATGCAGCTATTTTTATCATATAGATTTTTTAAAGAACATTGTTTGACAACTTATTTTTTATTTTAAGAAGAATTTCAAAAAGAATAGAAACCATTAGAATACCTCACTGATCTAGAGAAAACATTTCTAAAATTCATCTGGATTCAGAAGAGACCAACACAAGTGTGCTTATTGGCCCTGCCCCCAGGAGCTGAAAATGGGAAAATCACTATGAGTCTGATTTACAAAGTGAGACCCTGAATCAAGAGCAATCCTGTCAACAAAAGAAAGGCAAGAGATACCATAACCCCTGCCTTGAAATTATACTACAAAGCTACTGTGGTAAAATCAGCATGGTACTGGCAAAAGCAAACAGATTTGAGAATTGGTGGAACAGATGAGAAGATGCAGACACAACTGCAAACACACTTAGCCAACTTATCCTTAACAAAAAGAAAAATATATTCATTAGAAGAAATCTAGCATCTTCAATAGATGGGGGAAAAACTGCCTTTCATGTGCCAAAGAGTAAAACCAGACCCTTGTCTATCACCATGTGCTAAACTAAAGTCAAAATGGATCAAAGATCTAAACATTGAGACAGAGCCAGGGTGATAGCTCAATGGTATAAGCACTTCCCTGGCAAGCACAAGGTTCTGAGTTCAATACCCAGTACATAACAAAATAAATAAATATGAAGAAAGAAACACTAAATCTACCGTAAGAGAAATAGGTAGAAGTCTTGAAGACATAGGATTTAGGCAGAGTCATGAACAAAAAATAAACTGCATGGAAAGTACTTCAAAGAATCAACAACTGGGATCTCATGTTATTAAAAAATCTTCAAATCATTTAGATTTTTGAATGTTACAAATTCCTTGATTAAATTCTAAGCAGACTGGGGCTGGAGAGATGGCTCAGTGGTCTAAAGCACCTACTTGGAACAAGCTTGGCAAAACACAGGGACCGAGGTTCGATCCCCCAGCATCACATGCCAGCCAGCCGCGCCCCCTGGTGGGCTGAGCTGGCCACACACACACACACACACACACACACACACACACACTAAATAAATGTAATAAATAAAAATAAATAAATATTTTTAAAAAAAGAAATACAAGAAGACTATTAGTCTTTGGAAAATTTAAAAAAAAATAAATTCTAAGCAGATGTGTTCTTTACATGTATTTGCAAAAATTCAACAGCAATTAAAAGCATTGTATGCATTAACATAATTTTAATTCTGCTAAGGCCAATCCTGAACTTTGAGTCAACCTTATAATTATTCCACCTTACTGAGTATTATTTCTTTGTGTTCTCTAGAATGAAACATACCCCAGGCACACTGTTTAAAATGCATTATTTTCCTATCATTAATTCATTTTTATATGTTCAGAAACTAGTATATTTCATTTATTCTTTGATATATGGAATTAGATGTTTGATCTCTATAAGAAACTAAGCATAGGAAAGGGAAAACAAATCACAGGCCTCTTAAAAGACTTTGAGCCAAGATCCTTAGAATCTTCAAACACTCCAAATATTCAGCACAACATCCACACATTCAATCAATTCTTATTCACCATCCATTTATTCAACCAGTACTGTTTAAGAATTCATTGTGGTCAAAGTGCCTTGCTTAGGGACAACAGAAAGAAATGATGAAAAATTCAAAGGCTGCTCTTCTACACACAGTAATCTGGACCAGAAGATGGGAAATGTACACAAAGAAACTGCAGGATAGATTGTGATGAGGGCACAAGGAAGCAGATGCTAAGAGAATTCAGAAGCATGAATAGCCATTCATGACATGAACATTCATTTTTTTAATTAAGCTTATTTGTCAATTTATGTGTACATATGATAACATTCATCATAGGGAATTTGTTCCTGTATAGGACATACCTTGATTTCTCCTTTTTCCCATTCAATCTCCCTTCAGCAGCTCTTCACCTCATTATTTACATAGGTTTTGTTCCATTTTATCCTTCCTTCCTTTCCATTTTGCTTTCTTCCTTTAGTTCTCTCCTCTGTCCCTAGTTCCCTTTTCCTTGTGAACAATTTCTGTTTCACTATTTATATTATACATTTTGGTTTTTATTTACACTTTCAGTTTCTCACACCAGAGACAATGCAATATTTACAAACATGTCTCCAATTTATTCACTTAAGAGTATGGTCTCAAGTTCCTAGATTATCATTTTTGATACAGAGTTGGCTTATTTTGCCTGTGTTTTCAGGTTTTTGTTACTAGTAAATATATTTTATTGTATATTAAGAAATATGTAAATGTGAGAGTTTACTGCTATGGATAACAAGATCATTTAAGTACTGATATAAAAGGTACCTTTTTAAAATATTTGATTGTAGCTATTGCTTTCAAAGAAAATCTATGAAATGGATATTCAACTACAATGCAGTAGTTTATTTTAAGGTTATAATTAGTCCTGAATACACATTTCAACTTTTACACTTCTATATTTGTGAAATCTTAATCTAACATTTAGCAACACCCTTTATGTAAGATGAAAAAAATGTATTGATAAAAAATAGAAATGTCAAACCATTAGTAATCTCCCTCTGGCTTTATTTTCCCTAAGGGAATCTTCTCTGTTTAGGTGCTTCACACTGTAATTAAATACTCACACTGCTAATCTTCTTTGGCTTTATCTACAAATAGAATTCAGGGAACGTATAATTTTTCCAAGTGTTCAGGGAGTTAGATAGATAAGTAAGATAGTTTTCTCTGTCCCTTCAGGTGTACATAATTTGCAACATTAAAATAACAGTACACTATGATATTTCTCATGTGTGGGATGTACAAATATTTTAATAAAGTTTGAGAGTAGAAGAGGAGTCATTAGGCTCCAGGGAGTGTAACGGCCTGTGAGGAAAGTTTGATCAGCAGGTAGTAAGTTACAGTGTTGTGGAAGCCAGTGCTTTTCTTCTGTAAGTGCGTGATAGGGTGGTTATAGACAGCAAATATATACTGAATGCCTTAGAAAACAATAAAAAGAATTAAAAATGTTTCTGTGTTAAAGAAATGAGAAATGTTTTAAGAAAGCATATGATTAACTTGATTTTTTTTTAATTTTTTTAACATTTATTTATTGTGTGTGTGTGTGTGTGTGTGTGTGTGTGTGTGTGTCCAGCTCAGCCCACCAGGGGGCGTGGCTGGCTGGCATGTGGTGCTGGGGGCTTGAACCGCGGTCCCTGTGCTTTGCCAAGCTTGTTCCAAGTAGGTGCTCTAGACCACTGAGCCATCTCTCCTGCCCGATTAACTTGATTTAAATAGCATACAATATACAGATTTATAAAAAATACACACAGTACCCCTTTACATGAACAATTTTATGTTTTTATCTATCAGTTAAAAACATCTTTAAACTAGAGAAATAAAATATTGGAGAATAATGATAAACTCCCAAGAACAAGAACAAAAACAGAAGCCCCCTTTATTTCATAGTCTTTTGCATTTGGAGGGGTCACTTGGTGTGCTTTTACTTGGGAGGCTTTTATTTTCTGTAGCATATCTAGAAGAACTATGTATTTACCACAAGTGCATCTCCATGCCTACCAAAGACTGAAGCATGCCAGTTTTGTGATCCTGAGCAAAATGAAAGAACACAATATGTGATATCATATGTCAGTCAATTATGTCAAGAAGAGTTAAAATGTCTCCATTAATTTTTAGATCATCTCCAAAACAAAATAATTTCCTTCAAGTAGAAAGAGGCATACTGTAAAGGGACAGGTGTTCATTTAAAACAATGTGATAAGCTTTTAATGTCTTGCTACAATATTTGAAGGACTTGGAAACATTATAGCAGTAATTTGTTAAATTTATTTGGATTTCTTCTTCCAACCAATTGTTGTCATAGGTGAGTATGTTGAATCATTTAATAATTACATATTTAAACATAAAATTCATATATTTATAAACAGTAAATATATGAGAGAACATTCAATAAATTTTATGCCTACAACTTAATGTATACATCAATATTTGATTCAGTTAATAAATTAAAAATGAATCTTAATAATACTTATAAAAATTATTGAGTACCCCAGAAATGTGGTTCTAGAACTTAAATAGAGACTCAAATCTATACATTGGAAAATATTATCTATCAGGTTAATCAGGATCCATAGCTATAAGATTCATTAATGTAAACTTTATGAATGGTATCACCTGTTTTTATTTTAAATTGTTTATTGCTTCAATGTACATATATGTAATGATCACATTCATCATAGGGTCTTGTATATATATCTTAGTTCTGCTTTTTATCCCAGTCCATGGCCCTCCTTTCAACCCCTCGTGACCTCCTTGTTTATAAAATTTTGTTCCGATTTTGTCCCTTTTTTTCCCATTACCCCTCCCTTGAGTTAGCCTTTTCTCTT
This sequence comes from Octodon degus, assembly GCF_000260255.1. Lineage (NCBI taxonomy): Eukaryota > Metazoa > Chordata > Mammalia > Rodentia > Octodontidae > Octodon > Octodon degus. The sequence goes on from NW_004524876.1 coordinate 1,628,022, forward strand.
GATTAATTTTTTCAAATTTCACAACATCTATTTTTCTTTTTGGTTCTTCTTTACACTTTCAAGAGACAATGGAATATTTGCACAAATTTACCTAATTCATTATATTTGAACGTGTGGTCTCAGACCAGTGCATATGTTTAATCTCAGCACTCAGGAGGCTGACGTAGAGGGTCACTGTGAGTTAGCCAGCTTGGGGTACAAAGTGAGTTAAGGCCAGCATAGTGAAATCAACTAAACAAAGATAGTATGGTCTCAAAGTTCATCCATTTAACTGTAAATATCTCAAGTTTATCCTTCTTTATTTTTGAGCCGAACTCCATGGAATTTAAAAAAATGTATGTTTTATCCATTCATTGAATGACAGGCTTTTGGGTAGTCTTTAAGATTTAGCTATTATAAACTTTGCTACTGATTTTGACTTAGGCCTAGCATGTGAGTGGGACCACCCATGGCCTGCCAGGTCCTCATTTGACCCAGGTACAGCCTGTGAGTGGGACCACCTGGAGCCTGTTGGATCCTAATTTGACCCAGAGCCCAGGCTGTGTGTACAGGATTAGTGTGGAACCCTAGAGAAGCATTCCCTGCCAAAAGGCTAGAGGGAAGAACCACCCAGTTGATCCAGGAACAGAACATCTTGCCAGAGTGGCACAGAGGATTCACGTCCAAGGACTGCAGTACAAAGAAGTGGAGCACAGCAACCAGACCCAAGCCACAACTGACTATATGAGTTTGAACTTGATATATCTGGACCTGGTTCTAAGGTAATATCTCTATCTAAGCTCTACACAAATGGTCAGAAGACAGCACTATACAAAAATGACAAAGAGAAGGAGCAAAATGCATTCTCAGGCCCTGAGCCCACCCAGAACAAATGCAGGAAACACTAGCACAGAAGAAATTGGAAAGCACACACCTGAAATCTCTGAAATAAGTCAGAAGAACCAACTGCAAAAATGCATAGAGGAAATCAGATCAGAAATACTTTCTAAAGTAAAAAATAAATGATAACTATAATGAAAGAAATACTGAATGCTTCTACAGAAGACACTGATTAAAAAATAGAGGAGAATAGAAAAATGATGGAGTGTCTGAATAAGTAATATAGGGAAGAAATAGAATGCAAGAAGCAGATTCACACTGATATACAGGAAATTAAAACCTCAATCACAAGCTGGCAAAATCATTTGAATGAAAATGAAAATAGACTTTCAGACCTTAAAGACAACATTGCAGCTAGTGAAAAAGTAAGAAAATATCTCTTGAAAACAACTAGGACTCAGGAAAAATTAATCCAACATCTTCAAGATGATGTAAAGACAGTGTAAGATGAATAGGAATCAATGAGAAAGAAGGAGTCAATACAAATGATATAAAAAGGATAGCGATGGAGGTAATAGCAGAAAACTTCCCAAATATGGGGAAACTATCTGACATTCAGGTAACTGAAGCATGTAGAGTTCCAAATAACATCAAAACAATTAAAAACACACCCAGACATATAATGATCAACTTCCCACAAATTCAGCACAGGAGCAATACACCAAAAGCCGCTAAAGAAAAGAAACAGATCATGATCATATTTAAAGGAAAACACAGCAGAATAATGGCAGATTTCTCTTCCCAAACCATGAAGTCAAGAAGAGCATGGAGCAAAGTACTACAAGTCTTGCAAGAAAACAAATTTCAACCCAGACTGATATACCCTGCAAAACTTTCTTTCAAGTATAATGGAGAAGTGAAATACTTCCATGGCAAAGAACAATTAAAGAATTTCATGATGGCAAAGCCAAACCTACACAGACTACTAAAAGAAGTTCTACAGAGGGAGCAAAATGACCACAACTCCATGAATGAGAATGGAAAGAACCCTCCAAATAGGGAAAACAGTTAAACATGGGAGAATAAGAGTTATACAAAAACAGTCTTTCAGTTATTGTTTTGTATACAGCAGCAAGATATTTCCATAAGGATACTCTATAAATGGACTTCTCCTGTACCTTATAGGTCATGATTCTGTCCAGGTCTACATGGTGGATATCAAGGAAATAGTAGTGGCTCAGTCCCAAAAGTGACACCTGGCTACCAGTAAGCATCAAGGACACTGTACAAGTCCACAAAATACTAGGAATTTGTGCGATATCCTATCCCACATTGTTAGAAGTGCTGGTCCTTTATTTGCCATTCAAGTATTTATCTTATGTTTGATTCTTAGTAATTCTTTACTATCATGAATACTTTTTCTTAGCTCAATTGTTTTGAAACATTTAATTTTTTAATTGACTAATATTTAATTTTCTGAATATTGCTTAATCTTCATTTTTTGTTTTAAGATTTATACTGTATCTTGAATTTATAATTTACTTAAAAGACATGCCTGGCATGATATTTTCTCCTAGTATTAGAAACTTTAAAAAGCATATTTCTATTCTTCATTGACTTTATATTACTTCTTCCTTGTCTTTTATACACACACATGCACACGAAAAAATATGTGTATAACACGACATAAGATTGATACTGTCTTGTAGAAATATTTAATGACTTTTTAAATGGGTTCATCTAGTTCATTTTACAGAGTCCTGAATAACTATCATTTTGAGATCTCTTTCTTCTTTCTCTAGGACCATATAGTAACTTCTCTTGCCTTCTGAATTATGTTGTTTGCTATTTCCTATATGCTACATCTGGAGTTATTAGACTATTTCGAGTTTGTATACCTGGAAAATAAATTGCCTTTAGTTTTCAAAGCTATATTTGATATATATAAAATTCAAAGAGGACAGATCTTTTTTTTCTTTGTTCTTTAAATTTATTATACACTTGGTGTTACACTCTTGGTCTTTATTTTTTTTTTCTTCCTAATGTGGAATGAAATGCTATTTAATTTTGTTTTTCCAAGCTAATATTTTTATATATATGATTCAATGACATTTTTCTTTACAATAAGTTTTGGACAGTCTCATATTTATGTATCCTGGTATGACTCTATTCGAATTTCTTGTGCAAACGTTTCCTTTTTCTTGGAAACACGGTGTTATAAATTCAATTAAATTCACAAATCTTAAATCTTTAAATATTTATTGCCTATGCCTTTCTACTTTAATAATTCTAATTATATGATTATAAATTTCTTGCTTTTGGCACAGAGTGAACTATTATATGACTGATCTGTAAATTCTTCATTTTTTCTTTGGGAAATATTTATTGTTATATTCATTGAAGTTTGTAAATAATTTATTTATAATGTGCAACCTATTATTAGTCTCATGCTATGAATTCATCTTAGAAACATTTCTCCAAAATTCATTGTGTACATCTTATATCTTTCACATTTCAATATTTGTCTACAATTTTTAATATGCTATATAATTATTGATTTTCAATAAAGTTAATGAAAAAATAAAAATGTGCTACTGTAAACATGATTGCTCATATATCACTGTAGTATGATGTTTTTAATTATTTTCGGAAGATTCCAAGCAGGGGAGCAGCTGGGTCAAATGGGAGCTCTAGATTGTTTTTTTGTGGAATCTCCACATTGATTTACACAACTGTGGCACCAGATAACACTCCTACCTACAGCACAAAAGTGTAAAAGTATTCCTTTTCCCTGCCCAACACTCCCAATATTTGTTATTGCTGGAAGAATTTAAGTATTGTTTCAACTGACAGTGGTAAAGCATGCCTGTAATTCCTGGATTCTGGGAAGCTGAGGCTGAAAAATCTCAAAGTTGAGCCTAGTGTGATCGAGGTATGGACTTAGTGAGATTCTGTCTCAAAATAGAAAGAAAGAAAGAAAGAAAGAAAGAAAGAAAGAAAGAAAGAAAGAAAGAAAGAAAGAAAGAAAGAAAGAAAGAAAGAAAGCCTGGTGATATGGTTTAGTGTTATCATTCAGAGGTAGAGCTCAAGTACTACCGAAAGCGGGATAGGGAGTGGTGGAGAGAGAGAGAGAGAGAGAGAATTTTAGCTGTTTTTATCATGTTACATAGCCTATAGTTTTCATCAAAAGTTCTATTTCTCAGAATCTGTTGTTTCAAATGCTGGCTTGTGGCTTGAAATTTGAAACTACGAAAACACAGAGAGAATCAGACTGAAAGTATGTTTTAAAGTTGGCATTGATTTCATTAAACTTATCTTTTCTTGATATTATCTCTTGATTTTTGCTGCATATTAATTACTCAATTTGACAAGCAGATATAAATAGTATATACCTCATATAAATTGCTTTTCAACTGTGTTAATATTTTTACTCTGTATTCAAATGAAATGTTATTTGAGTAATAGTTCAGAAATATTACTTACTCATTTCTATTTGTGATATATTTCATTTTTTCACAGATATATCATATATGGCACTACAACGCATATACTTTCTCTTTTTTACACATATACATAGATAAGTTTTGTAGATGGATTAGCATAAATAAATATATGATAAAATGCAATAAGTGAGTACTACTATAAGTATTCTTATAACTAGCTGCAGGTATATATATATATATATATATTTACCATAGGTTTAAAAGTTTTGCTGAAGTGTCACCACATGGGTTAAGTATAATCCCTAAACCAAGAGTGTCTTAAGCATAGTTCTTTATTTGCTCTTGTGACCCACCTACATTTTTTTACTCACCTTATTCCATTTTTTCATCTTGTAAACAATTTGCTAGATTTAGCATGACCATCCACTTTAACCACTCCCATAGGATTACTTCATCAGTGAAGACACAGAGCTGGGGGTATAGTGGTACAAGGAACAGTTAAATGAGCAACATGTATGTGTCTTGTTAAGATATTTTATTTTCACAAGAGATGAAGACTAGGAAGGAGGCAATCTCACCATATATAAAGTGAATAAAGCAAGCTTTCTCAACATTAGCACTATTGATTTTTAGTCTTACAATTCTTCATTTTGTTTTTATTTTTATTCATTTTATTTTATTTTAAAGAGTAAAAACAAAAATAAACAGCTAAATCAAGACAGAAACAGAGTAACATACAATATATATAGTACATATTTTCAAAACAAAATAGCAAATTAATAATGTTTGTTATATTACATATTTTCATTATCAAATCTGTTGCTCAGATTAATAGATATAGGTTATTAACACATGCTTTCAATAGGCTTTAATAATTTTTCTTGACCTTTTTCCTATATTTTAACTGATTTTAAAGTTAGTATAATAATAATTGATAAGACATTAGAAATGGTACACATTTAGAAAAATAAGATGTGAGGTATACAGCTATGGATTTTGTACTACACATTGCAGATATTAACCTAAAGAACTAGTCAAAGTGAAAATTTTTAAACATTAACTACTATTTTCAAAATACTTATGGAAATTGGTAATATAATTTATCCCAGCTTTCCTGTATATATACTTGCATGATTTTTTTCTCTTTTTTAAAACTCTTTCTTCTTTCCCCCATCATTATTTATTCCCTACATTAAGTTTCTTTCCATTTTACTACATCTATTAGTACTATACTATGGAGACAATACAATATTTACACACGTGGATCTGTTTTAACAATCAGTAACTGCAGCACTTCAATTTTAACAATGAAAATGTCTCTATATCAAGTGATCTCTGGGGGTAAACCATGCCCAGCTGAGAAACTCTGATTCCAAGGATTGTTTAATTTATATATCACATTGCTTGTCCTTTGATATGATAGAATGAATGAAGATATGCTCACTACCTGAGAGTCTCACATTATTGAAGTTTCAGCACTGAATTTGTTTCTATGGGAATGTCATTAATAGAAACAATTTGCGGAGCGCAGGCCCGGCAAGTGAGTGAGACACCCAGGCTGCAGGATCCTGAACAGACCCAGAGCACAGGCCTGGCGAGTGAGTGAGAGACTGGGGCCGCGGGATCCTGAACAGACCCAGAGCGCAGGCCTGGCGAGTGAATGAGAGGACCTGGCACGGGGATCCTCATTTGACTCAGGCTGCAGGCCCAACACTGAACCCTTCAGCAGAACTCCCTGCAAAGAGGCTAGAGGCAAGACCCACCAAGCTGATTCAGGAGCAGAACATCTTGCCAGAGAGACACAAA
>NW_004524876.1:1635778-1647779 GCF_000260255.1 Octodon degus
ATGAGAAACTACTTTGGCAATAACAACACACAACGTACTAACCATTGTTGCTCTCCTAAAATCTTGTTTTGAGATTTTGTACCACTGCTTTTATTTTTTTTCTTTCTTTAAAATAAAAATAACTGATTTCAATAAATAGAAACAATTTTCAATAAAGACTGCCATATTGAATTTTCTGGTAAAGAGTGTCACCAATATAAAACAGAGAATCAATACACTTTTTTACTACCTTATTTTTATCTTTTCAGTTTCTTACTCTTTTAAAACTATAAACAAAATGGTCAAATTATTCCCTTTATCTAATCAATTCTAATAGCTTATGTAGTCTGATTTTGTACATTTTCTTGAACATTCTTTGAAAATTTCAATTTAAAAGGTACTTTATTTTTCAAGTTTTAAAAAAATTTGGTAAGATAATGTAATTGAAAATATAGATATTAAAACATAAATTATGAAAATTTTATTAAAGGGAAAAGCCTGCAAGTTATTTACGTGAATAAATATAACTCACTTGGCACCCGTTGAGCTGCTTTATTTGTGACATCGACAGGCCTACTTAGAATTTCATATTCCAAAGTAGAGAAGTATACAAGAGTCCTAATTCAAAGCATCAATCACTGAAAATGAACATAACCTAATGTCAGTGCTGAATCAGGCCATCAATTTATTGCTTTGTAAAAGCAATCAGCAAGCTATCAAGCAATAAAGTGTATGAGATAAGTGCTTCTTTTGAGACAGCACTACCACTGACAATGATATACTGATGGGGAATAGCAACTATTTTCCAGCACATTATGCCTATTACTTGTTAAAAGCTCTGTACTATGCAACAGATGTGAAATATGTTTCTTATTATTATGAACCAATCTAGTTTGTTTAATAGCTTTGTATGCCACTTAGAGTTGCTGTCTTATTTAATGAGGTTATGTTTGAACTCTTCTGCTTTCTCTGAGACTTTATGAAGGGAATTACATCTGTGAACTGATTTTCACTCAATTTCCCACACAGAGTGGTAACTCATCAGCCTCTTTTACATTGTCCTATTACAGAGAAACCAAAGTGTCTGGAACACCTTGTGATGCTATTAAAATAGTGTCACTTCTGACTAAAAGACTAAAGGTTTTACATTATGTTAACAAGATGTGATTGGTGGCTCATAGACATCTAATATATGGTGTTTTTTCTCTAGGTCTGTTTGCTTGTGATAAAAGTGAACATGTGTGGGTTATACAGTAGAAAAGGCTGATAGCCACACCTCATCTGCACATACAGAGAATAAATTTGACTTGAGGTAAAATGAAAGCTCCATAGTCTTTATTTGCAATTTTTAGAAGGTCTAAAAATAACAATCTTGTCATATCTTATTTTTATGCAATAAAAGCCTAAGGATATGATAAGCCAGCACCAATACAGTATTGGAAAAGCTGTTTCTTTTATAAATAGGAAAAGAAGTATTATTAACCTGTCAATGTATATTTCTCAGGTTGCATATCTATAGAAATGAAAACTGGTAGTTTCAATGAAAACTATTTTGCTACCTTCATTTGTTCAGAGACTCTGATGCATTTAAATCCAACTTTTAAAGCTTCTTTTAAATGTCCTAGAATACTTCCCAGATTACTAAAACAGGTATCATGTTGCATATGTATAATCTCACTGTTTGAAAGGTTGTGTTGGGGCCAGGTAGATGGCTCAGTAGAACAAGCATTTGCCTGGCAACCTCAAGGGCCTGAGTTCAATCTCTGGTTCCAAAAAAAAAAAAAAAAAGAAAAGAAAAGAAAGGTTGTGGCAGCAGGATTTCATTGTTGAGGCCATATAGCAGAATGCCTCAATTAAAACATTTCTTGCTCAGCACAACCTAGCTAGATATTTATGAGTATTCTATAGGAATAAATTATCATAAGTCCAGAGTCCATTAAGTGTGAGCACACTTATGCTTAGTTATAATTTCTGTTGTTGTAATTACTGTACCATTATTTTAGCTGTCTTAATACTTTCCTCAACTCTAAAACCAAAAGCTAAATCAAAAAAAAAAAAAAAAAAAAAAAAAAAAAAAAAAAAAAAAAAAAAAAAAAAAAAAAAAAAAAAAAAAACAAGAACAAATAATTCTTATCAAGGAGTGACTTTATTTTAGAATATCATAAATACAGCAAGATAATTATACTTTTTACATTTAGATTTTAAAAGTCTTTTAATTATATGATTGGCACTAACTAGCCAAATTTTAGGTAAAGAAGTAAGGTTATCTTCGATAAAGTAGCAAAAATTTCTAATTAGTAGAAATTGTTTTGAAAAAGAGACAGAACACTGATATGTTCATCAAAATAGTCACATTAAGCTAATCTCATGGACAACTTTAACACTTCCACGATTATTTTGTTATATAGGTTATTTTACTGTTACTATTCATGTAAAATAGTTGAATTAATGACATATTAATTATTAATAAATTATCTTGGTGAATTAGGAATGCTAGGATTTCTCCTTCAATGTTAAAAACACCTTTACAATTGTACAGGAGAATCATACCTAATGATGAATTCCAGTCACCTCAAATAAAGAAGACACAGATGCCCACCATCATATTCTGTTCAACATTGCATTGCCAAATAATCATCTCAGAATCTGTAATTGTTTTAAAAAATGCATCTAGATCCAGTAATTTTTATTTATCAATAAAATGTTTATATGTATATTGACTATATGTAGAGTATATATAGAGAGATTATATATGAAGTGTATATAGAGAAAGAACTACATGCAAAATCTATGGGAACTATATACAGAAATTTATAACAAAATTAGTATAACTAAGAAGCAAATAGCAACATTATAAGCAATATAAGACAATAATCATTTTCATTATATTAGTAACAAAATTCAAATTGAAATACATTATCAGTAAGGATAGTATGAAAATTGTCATAAATTTCTATGTATTTGAGCAATCTGTTTTTTAAAAAGTGAAGAAAAACAATCAATGGAATGGAATACATTGGCAGATTTCAAAGGACTCACTATCATAGAGATGACAACTCTTTCTATAAGGGTCAATAGTTTTAATTCAGTAAAGATCCATTGTACTTTTTAGTAAATTATGCTATTCTTAAAATATATTTAGAATTATGAAAGATCTAGATTTACTAGAAGTTTGAAAAATATTTTAAAAAATTAGATGATGCTTCCTGATTCACAGACCTTAAAAAACTGCAAGAAAGAAAGAAAGAAAGAAAGAAAAAGAAAGAAAGAAAGAAAGAAAGAAAGAAAGAAAGAAAGAAAGAAAGAAAGAAAGAAGGAAGGAAGGAAGGAAGGAAGGAAGGAAGGAAGGAAGAAGAAAGATCAAGCAATTCATGATTATATGTACGTGAAGCTACATGCAAGGCAGCTGATCAAAATAATTCGAATGTCTAAAGGTAAACTAGTTCAGAGCAGATGGTACAGGAACATTCTGCTTAATAAAGAATTTTCAATAAATAGGAAATAGATATGGGAGAACTGACAGAAAACAATAAATATATGAAAAGAATGCTATAGAAATGTGAGAATAAGTTTCCATTGTTCTTATTTTAAAAGATAATTTTATACTTGTATCTCTGTGTTTCTTCTTTGTAAGAGAGAATCTGTTGATTTTTCCTGTGGCTTATATTCTTAGGAACATCAGCATCATTATTTTAAGGCTACAATACACGTATATATTAACTGTTGTCAGTTCATAATTTGGTTATAAAATTTTATTTGTTTTTTTACAAAACTACTGAGTAGCTTTTTTATTTTCCATGTTAATATTTACTTGAATTACATTAAAATAAAACAATAAAATGACAAAAATAGAGGAAGAATGTTTTTAACCATATAACCTACTCAAATTAACTTAACATGCAATAAAATTGGCTATATATAAACCATTAAAATAGCTCTACAATGAGAAAAATACATTCAACTGGTTGGTGTGTACATCTTGTATGATTCAAAAAGTAAAAAACAACTACACAAACTATGGTAAATATTATGCTATCTCTTTAGTGTGCAGAGATCCAATTCTTCCAAAGATGTTACCAAGAAGAAAAGAGCAGTGCTTCAGTATGACTGGTACATGAGGCTAATATGTGAAGAAAATAAAATATATCAACTTCTTCCTCTTATATTACTTTAATATTACTTTGTAATCATTAATACAGATTTACTATAAATATTAACCCCATTTATGGTGATATTTCCATTTTCCATGCCCTGAACATCTCTGTTCACCTCTCTTTTAGCTCTGATACCTTCTCACTTCCCAGCACCCACTAAAATCCATTTTTCTCTTAATTTTATTCGGACTGCCCTCCCTTTTGCCCCTCCCCTTGTCTAGGGACCTATGTCCTATTTCGTATTTCTGTATGCTTGATTTACTAGTTCCCATAAATGAGTGAAAACATGCAGTATCTGTCTTTCTGTGTTTGTTTCATGCAAAATAAATGATCTCCAATTCTATCCATGTTGGAATGAATACAAAAAACAAACAAACAAGAAATAATGTAATTTGCAATTGAATTAAGGAAGTAAATAGGTATTCCTCAAAACACATTAATGGCTTAAAAGTACTTGAAAATAAATGCTAAACTTCGCAAAGCATTGGTGGAATATAATTGAAAATCAAAAATGAGATATGATCTCACTAGAGTTAGCATGCATAAAATAAAAAGATAATAAAAAACAAATACTGGTGAAGACAAAAAGAGAGGCCTTATATAATGTTGATGGGATTGTACATTAGCATGGCTATTATGGAAAATAATATGAAGATCCCATAAAGTGATGAAGATAAATATATCACATGACTCAGAAATTCCTCTTCTGGATATAATCTCCAATGAGAGGAACCTGAAGTTATGTTTATTGCAACCAAGAAGATATGTGTACTGCAACACTGTTCTCTACATACAAAATATAGAATTGGATCCACTTCAGATTAAGGGAGGATCTCAAAACAGAAAAATGATAAATAGAAGAAACATGAATGAAATTAATTTATACAATGATATAATTTTATAAACTATCATACATAAGTATAACCATAATTTTTACTTGTCCTGAATAATCACAATAACCTTCTAGTGCTTTCTGTTAATTTTTTTAAAAAAATTTAAACATATTTTTGTTGAATTTTCAACAAAACACTAAGGGTGATTTTGGACTAAAAGTGATGCATATCCTGTAATGACTCTGCACAGAATCCTCCAATGTAGCATTCAGTCTGCCTTCTAAAAGTCCTTGACAGTCTCAACCACTGCTTCCTTTCTCTCCTTCCTTCCTTTTCCAGCATCTGGAGAGCCAGCTTCTTCAGTGAGCCTATAACATCCTGATACTTACCCTACAGACATTTCTGCTTATTCTTCCCTTTTTCTGGAAAGCTCTGTCTCATCTCTCTTTCTGACTCTCTGGCCTCTTTAGATAAGGATTTGGAGTTATTTCTGCTTTAACTGACATACAAGAATTGTACTTCTTTATGGGGTCACATGAAATATTTTCTTGAATGTGTCCTTTCAGTAATATTCAAATTAGAGTAATCATATCTCTAATACTTCTGGTGAAAATATTTAAGATCCTTTTTATTTTTTCTGACATATACAGTATATAATTGTTTTCTATAGTCATATTACTAGAGAGAAGCATGCCACAATTTATTTTTTCTATTAATTATAATTTAGTATCCAGGGACCAATCTCCCATCTTTACTTTCCTCAAATTCTTAATACATTTAAAATAAATGGGGCCGAGGAGATGGCTCAGTAGAATAAGCACTTGCCTGGCAAGCTCAAGGGCCTGAGTTGAATCCCCAGTTCCACCAAAAATAAAAAAATAAATAAATAAAATAAAATTACTGAAATTGTATTATCAACAGTGTACTTTGCGAGAATCTAATACATGTGCACAGGGTATAGTGATCAAAGCAGTGCAGTCATGTAGCATTTTTCTTTTTCCTTTTGGCAGGGCACATCATTAGTATTAAAATTAAGGTTTTATACACACCAGGTACACGCTCTCCTTTGACTCCTAAGCTGCATCTCCAGGCCTTTGTGCATTTTTATCTTGAGACAGTACATTGGTAAGTTGACAAGGCTGGGTTCCAGCTTTTTGTCATGCTACCTCAAAAACCTAGCTAGTAGCTGACATTACAGGTGCGCGCCACCACCGTGAAAATCTGTAGTCTTTTCTAACAAGGATTTTGCTGATTTTTTAAAGAATATTCTTATTTAAGTCCTTATTTTCTTTTTCAATATATACAACATCTGATTTTCAATCCCTGTTTTATATTCCTCTCAAGTACTTAAATTATGGGGCTAATTGATGTGCTAATTTTCTTCCTCCCTTCTGTCCACACAAGCTGGGTTTATCTTGTTATTTATTCACAATTAAGCATCTTTTCAGTGCAAACAGCAACCAGATCTTGCACCTCGTGACACTGAGTTTGCTATTCTAGCCCAGTTCATCCTTCTGGACTCAATGCCATCAAGATTAAATATCTTTCAATTATATCTGTGCCATTCAACATTCCTCAATCTTGTTGCCATTGTTAATCATTTCTTTTACTTTATAAATATCTTATTAGTTGAGTTATGTTTCTGGATATTTTACTTTGAAGCTAATGTACAACATGGTACCTGTAAATAGAAAAGTTATTATTTTATTGAGTTATATGTGCAAAGAACTGAACTACAGGAGTCAAAAGATTACTCTTCTATAAAATCCTCTACAGCACTGCCTGTGATAAGATAATCCTTTCAGGCAGCATCCTTAACTTCTTCATCATTTGTTGCAAGCAGTATAATTCCCCCTCTGTGGCCAAAACCTATCAATATCAATTGTGCTTCCAATCTTAGCTTGTACGTCCCAGTGATGAGCAAGTGCCAGAAACAGATGCTGCCAGTATAGCTTCTATAGATATAAATGCCTGAGCTTTCTTTTCTTTTATGTTTTTCCTCTTCTTTTTGGGATAGCTAACTACAGTGGGAGTAAATTGCCTGCTGTCATTTTTTACAACTAAATCTCGGTTGCAGTCGAGCCTCTATATTGAATTTTATATTGAAGCACCTGCAAAGCTGGTGTTCATTACTTGCCTCTCACCTTCCTTCTCAGGCCAGCATACCAGTTAAATTAACTCCAGATTCATTTTGAAAGGGTGGCACACTATATGATGCTGTCTGAACTATGAAATTATCTGACAGAAAGGCTTCAGAATAAGTTTGAAGTTTTGATAGTAAAATAGTGAAGGAGTAAGAGTACGGTTGGCACCTTTATTGCTAAATCTTAAATTGATAATTCTGATGAGTCTGAATATCGGAAATAATTTCCCTACGAATATTGGGACTTAAAAAACTCTGTCTCTGAGAATATATGACTTAACCATTTGAAAAATCACCTGATTTTATCAAGTGCTTAAGAGTGATTTCCATGTTCAGTAGGTCGTATGAAATCAGGCTGTTCTGCACATTAAGATTTCAGTGGTTCTACATAGACAAGAAACTACCAATTTTACTGTTTATAGGGTCCTTGGGGTAGCCCACAGAAATTCCTTATGCTTTTATTTTGTCAAGATAAAATTGTTAAATAATGGCTTCATTTTATTGTCTACAATGGTATTGCTTAGAAGCTAAATTGTAAGGTCGCAAAAGCTAACAACTATTTCCTCATTCATCCGGCTATCTGTTCATTTTTCTATTATTGTAGTGTGTATCTTCGTCGAGATGAAGAATGTCCACTTCCTAACCTAGCAGCTGAAGATGAAACTCTGAAAGCAAAAGGCTTTAGAATTAATAATCAAGTTCAGTATCATAGCAAGATACAAAGTTAACACTCAGAAATAGATAACATTCCTGTACACAAATAAGAAGCTCAGTGAGAAAGAAATTAGAGATACTCATGCCCTTCATAATAGCTTCCAAAAAGTGAAATTCTTAGGAATGAAACAAAGGAAATGAAAGATCTACACATTACAAACCATATTACTCTGAAAAACAAGATTGAACAAGATTTCAGAAAATAGAAAGATATTCATTGCTCCTGGATATGAAGAACCAACATTCTGAAAATTGCCATAATCCCAAAATTGTTATACAGATTTAATTCATGGTGATTATATGGAAAGAAAACAGAAGACTTCTTGGACAGTTAGCTTGGGCTTTTATTTATTTGACTTGGAGTTTTTGAAGAACCAGAGACAAATTTTTCATTGCCCCTAAACATTAGACTCAGATTCAGTGTCCTACATTTACTGATTGAGTGATACGTACACAGTTTTAGTTGATCAGGTTCTACAAGGAACACTAAATGTCAAAAGTGGTAATATCTTTTGTCATTTGTTCTCCCTAGGCAGAATGTAGATTGAGAGCTCTGAGCAAATTTACCATAATTTATGTGTTTATTCTTTGGCTTTACCAAATTCTGCCTTCTAATTGACCCTGAATTTAGTTCTCTTCTGTCAACACAGCACTCAATTTTAATCTCCAGAATTTTTCACATGGTCATGAACATAGTACTTGCTGAATATTTAACTTTAGAAACAAAATATCTTCATGCTGTACTGGCTGCACTCCCAGGGCACATTGAGATAGCAACTGAGACAGGGCGTGGTGGTGCATGCCTGCAATCCCAATGCTTGGGAGTCTGAAAATAAGAGGATCATCACAAGTTTGATCTGTGTAGTGAGACCCTGCAGACCCTGTACTAAATACTTTTTAAAAAAATCTTCAGTAAAGCAAGGCCATATACACGATTTTCTGTCTGGAGATTAACTGTAGCTCAGTTTATAGACTCTTAATTTTCCTCACACATTGGCAGGAGCCTGGTAAAAGCCTACTTTGGTCCTGTATTACAGAAGTCTTAATCCATTCGAATCTCTACCCTGGGCCCCACCCTCACACTGGGGATCAGGGTTCCACCCAGGACCTTTGGAGAGACACAATCTATATGAGGTGGCAATGAAATTAACCATTAAAAAATTAACCATAGGCAAATGCTTTTAAAATAATGAAATAAACTGCACAGAATATTGAATCCATAGAAGTTGAGGAAGAAAACTTAAAAATCACAATATTCTCTATATACAATATTACATGGCCATTATTATTTTAATTTAAAATATGTCCTGGACTCTTCTATTAGTTTCCTTAGTAATGAAAATATAGGGTTTCTTAGCAATGAGACCTTAAATAAACTTCAATTTTATATGTAGTTAAAAAGGTAGAAAGACAGATGGCATTATTTAAACTCTAGAATCTTTAGTTTTTAGTTCAAATATTTGAATACACTCTTGCTCTACCGTAAATATTTTATCTTTAAAAGTTAACTATTCTGCAGTTGCTATGTTCATGACAACGTGCAAACTTCTGGAGATTAAAGTTGAGTGCTATGTTGACAGAAAGAACTAAATTCAGGGTCAATTTGAAGGCAGAATTCAGGAAAGCTAATGAATAAACACAAAGTCATGTTAAATTTGCTCAGAGCTCTCAGCTTTTCTTGGCTTTCCTATCATTGTGATTGCAAATTTCTATACATTCAGATAACATATTATTGTTACTTATAAGCTACCCAATATACAATATTTTATTATTGCAAGCAGTGGTTAAGATATATTTCCGTATGTTCTATGTATCCTCCAGGCTCTCCAAAGGGACAGAAACAATTAAAATATATATGAATATAAGAGGTATTTTAGCCTTGCAGCATTAGATAAACCGAAACCAATTCATCTGTTTTATCTTTAATTTTCGAAGATAATTTTGCTGGATAATATTGTTCTCTGCTGTTTTTTATTCCTGATGTAAGTCTAGCTACTGATCTTGTGGAAATACTCTTCTAGCTGTAAGTGCATTGTTTTTTGATGCCTTTTTGTCTCCAGCTGTAAATGCTTCAACTATATCTCTGGATATAGATCATGTTAACCCAGTTGAAACTGAATGAACTACTTAGATATGTAGCTTAAACTGTTTCATAAAATATGAGATCACTGATAGGAAGCAGAACTATCAATAGTTCTGATAAGTAGAGCAAATTCTATTATCTGCAGGAAAAGCTCCAGGAAGCAAGGTGTTGGTTACAGGGAACAATAACTCAATCCATGTGTGAAACAAGAATGCATACCACAGGGGGGACAATCCACTCGAGCCCCCCCCCCCAACCTCTTGTCCCTCTCTGGGACAGGAACTTTCTTTTCTCAATAAATATATTCTGCTCATAAAAAAAGAATGCAGGGGCCAGAGAGATGGCTTAATGGAATAAGTGCTTCCCTGGCAAGCTCAAGAACCTGAGTTCAATCCCTGGTTCTGCAAATAAATAAATAAATAAATAAATAAAAAAAGAATGCATACCACAATGACTGAAAATGTCAAAAAGAGGAGAGCGTGCCCGGTGCCCGTTTGAAAGCTCAGATATTAGGACCAGTGGACTTACTGGAAATGAATCAGAGTCCATAAATCACTAAGCAGCTCTAGTTTACTTATCACATTAACTACTTACTATCAAGCTGATGTCAGAATACTTTCTATATTCTGAAGCTACCCAAGAGCAGAAGATTAAATAATTTTTATCAAAGAAGTACCCCAAGCAGATAAACTCAAATGTTTCAAACATATTAAGTATATATAGTAATATGATATATTTGTAATTGAAGCATAATTTTGTAAAATTAATAGGCAAATTAAGATATTAACCAGTTTAGAATGTAAAAGGTTATAAGAATAAATCAGCTACTAGACTTCAAGTGAACATTATTTTTTGAACATATGAATAATAATGTGTGAAAATTTACATTGTTGTCATAAATATGTACATTCCCCTTGAAGCAGTCTACAAAATCTCATTAAGGAATAGACAAAAAGGAATAGAAAGCTCTTCCATTGTTAATAACACATACCAGAACAACAATGTTGACAATCAATAAGGAGATTTCTCCAAGAACTAAAACCAGAAATTTCAGCTATTTCTTTTTACATATCTTCCACAAAGAGCTGAAGAGATCATATTGCAGTGATACATGCATAACCACGTTTATAGCAACCCATTTGATAATGCAACTACATGGAAGCAACCTATATGACCATCAAAGGACAAATGGATAAATAAAATGTGGCACCTATATACAATGGAATAATATTTGGCTATAAAGAAAGATAAATTTGAGAAAACTGTAGCCAAAGGGGTGCATCTGAGAAATATGTTAGTAACACCAATTGGACACATAATCTCAAATACCATATGCTGTCTCTCATTTGAGGAAGGCCAAGTACAAAGAACAACATGAAGGCAGAGAGACATAAGTAAGGAGAATAATCCCTTGCAAATGTGAATAGGTCTAGAAAACTGAGCATGAGGAGACAGAAGGTAGGAAAGGGAAATAAGAAGTATTAAGGGGCACCAATAATATCGATGTTTGTAAACACTGTGTGTGTGTGATAAGTATGTGCTAAAAATAACAATAGCAAGGGTAATACAAATGGGAAAAGAGGATTTAGAGATGGAGGGAAAGAGGTGGGTGGGAATGGGAAGTGGGTTAAAAGAAAACAATTTCTGTTATCTGTCCGTATCTACTCCCCAAGATGAAATTAAACTTCATGTACTGTAAATCTGCACTAATGAAATAAAAAATTAGATTGAGAAAATTTAGCAAAAATACTTCACAAACTTTATGGCTTGGAGATGCTATATTTAAGGAAGCTAGTTATTAGTATAAAAACTTATAAAGCTATTAATTCCTAACATAAATTTCTATTCAGTGGATTTAAAATTAACAGGAAAGCCATAAACCATCAATTATTAATAATTTATTTCAAAGTATGTTTTATTGGTAATGTTATTGCTAATTCTTTACCTTTAAGGTTAACAAAGAAATGAATGGCCTACAAAGAGAATATCTGTCAAAAGTACAGAAAACCAAAATCACAAAAATTAATTACTTTATTTAATATTTAAGCATAATTTGTAAATAAATTATAATATGATTTAAAACATAATGTATGTT
>NW_004524876.1:1648934-1649867 GCF_000260255.1 Octodon degus
ATATTTATATTATTGTACACATATTATTTCCCTTAATTTTCTCTATTTTAATACCTATTGACATATCTATCTGTACACATATAGAAAAAATTAGCTGTGAATGTAGATAAAAAATGTATACCTATCATTCAAGATAAATAACTGCTCTTCTCACAAGATGGAAGATAGCTATTTTCTTTACATTTCTAAATATGTTTCCCATTGATAAACACACTTAACCTTAATTGATAGTCACAATTAAGTTCAAAATTAAGTGATTTAAAATTGTTGTAATTATATTGGTTTCAACACATAACGTTAGACTTCAGTTCAAATGCTAAAATAGAACAGAAATGTCTAGTAATATAAAGATTATTTCTGAATTAAAGTTTGAGAGGAAGTACTACTTAAGAATTAATTCAGGGATGGGGAGATAGCTCACTGGACTAAGTACCTGCCTGGCAATCACAAGGACCCAGCTTCCATCATCAGTATGATATTTTGTGCCAGTCTTGTGCTTTGCTTGCCACTGCAGTCACACATGGTGCTGCACACCTGTAATCCTAGTGCTGGGGAGGTTGAGACAGGAGGCTCACTATCAGTCTGATCTGTGTAGTAACACTCTATACCAAACAAATAAATAAATCTAAAAATAAACAACTCAACAAAGCTACCTGTAAACTATCTATTATCTCTACAGCTTTTAATATATAAAATCAGATTCATTGCTTTTCAAATAGTCCAAAGCATATATTCACAGAGGCCAACACAAAGCAGGAGAGGAGAACACATGGCTGAATGGAGAAGCCCCACTAGGAGCTACTCAAAACAATTCAACACAAACACAATTAATTAGAAGAAAAGGAAGAGACATACCATCCTGAAAATAAAATATGTCTAACATAAAAAAACTAGCTGATAAAGTCAAACATAGATAAAGGTCTTAATAAACCA
>NW_004524876.1:1650219-1654702 GCF_000260255.1 Octodon degus
AGGAAAAGGAGGAGAAAAAGGAGAGGAAGAAGAAGAAAAAGCAGAAAAGGAAGAAGAGGAAGGAGAAGGAGAAGGAGAAGGAGAAGGAGAAGAAGAAGAAGAAGAAGAAGAAGAAGAAGAAGAAGAAGAAGAAGAAGAAGAAGAAGAAGAAGAAGAAGAAGAAGAAGAAGAAGAAGAAAGACATACAAAAATAGTGTGGTTAAATCAAGCCATACAGAATAGATTTCTGATATAAGGTCCCCTGCCACTTCTGTTTTCCCCTAAACAGAAGACTCCATAGTCCAGCAGTAAATTCTGCAGGCAGAAACTACTCCTTTCCCAATGATCAGCCAGTTTTCCCTCTTTCCTTTTCCTTTTCATTTCTTTCATTTATTTCTACTTTTGTTAGCACTTGAGAGCTAACTGGAAACATCAGAGAAAAGATTAAAGATTGCAGGGATGGATCATAAGTTGAACAGCTGTGTAAATATTGTGTAGTCTCCCTAGGTAAGAACGCAAAAGAAGAAATAAAAATAGAAAGCTATAACACAATTAAAAGGAAAGTGAGAACTTAAAGATTAAACAACGAAGCTAGGGCAAGGAGAAAAGCTAGGAAACATGACAAGGTCAAAGTCATACATTTGTAGGCAC
The DNA here is from genome assembly GCF_000260255.1 of Octodon degus. Taxonomy (NCBI): domain Eukaryota; kingdom Metazoa; phylum Chordata; class Mammalia; order Rodentia; family Octodontidae; genus Octodon; species Octodon degus. The sequence goes on from NW_004524876.1 coordinate 1,650,850, forward strand.
AAGATAGTTAAGGCAATGATCCTGAGAATCTTCAGCAGGTTTTGAAACTAGCAGGTAATTGGTAGGATTCTTACCCTGACTAACAATATATGCTGATGCCTGTAAACTAAGCAACTGCACTGAAGATAGCAATGTGTAATACTACAGTCATGCTTGGATTGCCCATCATTCTGGTCTTCTAAATACCTAATGCTTGTCTTGTCATACCAATTACTGTCATACTGTCTCTCAAGTAAATGTTTGTTTTTCTTTTAAAAAAAGAGGGAGACAAATGAAAACAAGAGACAAGAAAAAAATGTCATAGGACTGTCCTGCTACAATGCTGTATACAGTTAGATTTCTAAATTTCTGTGTAAAAATATATAATCGTTTATTCCTGTTTTTTAATTTTTAATTTTTTAAATTTTCTATCTTCACATTCTGTGGGGACTTAAAGTTTAATATATCAATACCTTATGGAAAATACCTGCTCCATGTTATGTCTTAGATGTTTGATATTCAGACAGAGAGGTCTGAGAAAAGTATTTCGATCAACTGGCTATGTTGTAGTTTAATAATAATAAGCTTTTCTTCTGGAGGGTGAACAACCTAAGGCTTCAGACAAAAAATTTGAGAAAAAGAAGAGCTGCAAGGACAGGCAACATTTTGGCCCTTGGCTTTCAAGGTCACTGAGGACACAGGACATAGGAAAACATGTATTGTAACATGGAATTCAGTTGTGTCCCAAATTTTCTGATCAAGATTATGAAGCTACAGATAAAAGTGAGCAGTGATATAGAGTGTACCTAAAGAGAATTACATGGAGATAAAATATTCTCTCAGGCTTTCACAGAGAGCAAATTGGCCAAGCAATGGCCGTGACTCATCCACATGGTTGACACTGACAAAAGATCAACAAACTGTGCTACACAGTTTCAGGATGAATCCTGAGGGGATTTGAATGGTGTTATCAGATACAAAAGCTACATTTCATGTTATATCGGTCTTGCTTTATGTTGGTCTTAACCATCCAGTAGAAAAGTATAAAAACAAAGCACAAAAAGTAAGCCATATTAATATGCTGAGCTGTAAAAGACTCAAGTCAACAAATTCTGACATTTCCAGTCTTATGGAAAACCCACTACTATTATGGACTACTAGACTATATTGGAATATTTTGCTGAATTTATGCACCCATAATATTTAAATGACAATGGAATACACTTGTCTGTCAAAACTAAACAAAATAGGGGATACAAATGAAAGATAATCTTGAATCTGTATGTTCAAAAGAGTTACGATAGATATATAGTTACTTTCTCTTAATTCAATGAATAGAATGATTTGTTCTAATAGTGTTTGTGAACAGGATATCATGTCTGCATCTTATGCTATGAATGACCACTAAGAGGACAACAATATGAAATGTACTAATTTTTAAACTGTCCTACTAATCAGTTTAGAAACTGCCTCATTGCTAGTTGTTTCTCAATAAAATCATTAAAAAAATAAGTTGAATATCGAATGCCTGTGTTTACTGAGGTACAGGGAAATAAAAGCCCTGCACCCCAAAACAGTATCAAAATTCTTACCCGAGGAAGTTACAAACTATAGCAGAGGTGGGTGTTAATGACAGTCAAACTTCTTTTTTTTTTTCCATAATTTTATTGAGAAACAAATAGCAATGAGACAGTATCAAACCAAATTGATAAGACAGTTTCAATAATTAACACATTGAATACATTTTTCCTAGTGGCTAATTGCTGTAAAAGATGTGGACATGATATTCTATTTACAAACACAAATAGAACAAATCCCTATATTCATAAAGAGAATATAACTATATATCTATCCTAACCAATTTGAATACAGAGTAACAAAATGGACATTCATCTGTATCCCCTTTTCTCGTTTAGTTTTGTTTTTTGAATATTATAGGTGTCTTAAATCAGCAAAATATTCTAAAAGAGTCCAGAAGTCCAAAATAGTATTAGGTTTTCTGCTTCACTGGTAATGTCAGAAATTGTTGACCTGAGTCTCCTACTGCTCAACATAACAGCATGGCTTTAATTTTTATACTTCGTTTTTATACTTTTCTGCTACATGGTTAAGACTAAGGTAAAGAAGGACCTGTGAAACAAGAGTTGTAGCTTTTGGATCTGATAAAGTTAGTGAAATACCCTCAGGATTTATCCTGAGATCCTGTAACTCAGAGTTTAGAACCTTTGTCAGTGTCAGCCATGTGAGTAAGTCACAGCCATTGCTTGAGCAATGTGCTCCCTGAGAAAGCATGAGAGAATGTTTCTCTCCATGTGACTCTCCTTAGGCATACTCTGAAACATCGATCACTTTCCTCTTTGGCCCCATAATCTCCTTGTTCAGAAAATTTGGGACACTACTGAGTTACATGACATTACACTACAAGTTCTCATGTGTCCTGAGACTTAATTGACTTTGGAAAGCTAGGGCCAAAATGATGGCTTTCCTTGCTGCCCTTCTTTTTCTCTAATTACAGTGTACAAACTTAGGTTGTTAACCCTCCAGAAAAGAAGGATATTGTTATTACCTTACAACCTAAGCTTGTAAGCTTAACCTCAATATCTTTCTGAATATCAAACATCTTAGGCATAACATGGAACAGGTAATTTTCATCAAGTATTGGTATGTTGAACTTTAAGTCCCTACAGAATATGATAAAAAACATTTAAAAATTAGAATATATTTCACAAATAGGCATAAAGAATTATATAATTCTTATGTTTACACATAAGTCCAAAAATCGAACCATATACAACCTTGAAGCAGAACAGTCCCACAACATTCCTTTTCCTGTCTCTTGCCTTCCTTCACCACTCCCTTCTTTTTGAACAGTCATCTACCTGAGAGACAACACAGCAGCAACTGCCATGTTATGACAAGCAGCTCATATTAAGAAGACCAGAATGACAGGCACTCCAAGTATGAAACTACTATTACAGATTACCGTCATCAGGACGGTTGCTTAGTTCAGAGGTATCAGTATATATAGTTAGACTGAGAATTTTTCAAATTAACTACGAGATTCAAAAATCTTCTGGAGATTCTCAGGATCATTGCCTTTCCCATCTTCTATATATAACTATATGGCTTGTTACTGTCATGATTTCTAGGTCTTCTCCTTTCCCTCTCTTAATTAGTTAGTCCTGAAGATCCTGCCTTCCTTTTACTTGTATTATAGCTTTGTATTTGTATTTCTTCTTTTGAGTTCTTGTACTAGGGAAACTATATGATATTTACACATGTGTGTCTGGTTTATTTCACTTATGAGTATCTATTCAAGTGACATCCACTTCAATATACACGCTTTGAGTTTATCATTATTTATAGCTGAGTAATACTGCATTGTGCAAAAATGTCATGTCTTTTTCAACCATTCTTCAAGTGATGCACATCTTGGTTGTTTCCAAGATGTGCTGCTAAACACATAGGGACACATATATCCCTATGATATGATGTTTTCAGATCCTCCGGGAAAATTCCCAGTAGAGGAATAGCTGGTTTAAATGGTATATCCTGTCCAAGTTTACTAAGGAGTCTCCACACTGATTTCCATAATAGTTGCACCAGTCTACATTCCCACCAGCAGTGGAGAAGTATTCCTTTTTCCCCACAGCCTCTCCAACATTTGTTGGTTGATTTCTTTATGATAGCCATTCTTTCTGGGGTGAGATGATATCTCAATGTTGTTTTAATTTGCATTTCGTGGATGGCTAGTGATGTGGAGCATTTTTTCATATATTTATTCTTTTATTTAATTTCATCCTCTGAGAAGTGTGTGTTCATTTCAGATGCTCATGTCTGGACTGGGTCTTTAAATTTTGGGGACTTAGTGTTT
>NW_004524876.1:1654802-1656318 GCF_000260255.1 Octodon degus
TTGTCTGAGTACTTATTTGTCATGATTTTTTCCAAATATTTAGGTTGCCTTTTCACTTTGTTGGTAATTTCTTTTGATGTGAAAAAACTTCTCAGTAAGAGTAGGTCCCAGTTGTTAATTCTTTCAACTGTTACCCGTGCAATTTGTTTTCTGTCCATGAACTCTTTGCCTACTCCTATGTCTTGAAGAGTTCCACATACTTTCTCTTCCAGGAGATTTAGTGTCTCTGCTTTAATGTTTGAATCTTTAATCCATTTTGACTTTAGTTTAGTGCATGGTGATAGACCTGGGTCAAGTTTTAGTTTTCAGTATGTAGAGAGCCAGTTTATCCAGCACCATTTGTTAAAGAGGCTATCTTTCTTCCAGTAAGTAGTTTTCTTCGTTTTGTCAAAGATAGGGTGGCTGAGTGTGTTCGTAGGGGCTTCAGCATCTTCTAGTCTATTCCATGATCCTCAGGTGTATTTTTTTTAACAGTACCATGCTTATTTTATCACAGTAGACTTGTAGTATAATTTCAAGACAGGAAGTGTAATGCCTCTTGCCTTGTCTTTATTGCCCAGGATTGCCTTTGCTATTCTAAGTCTTTTCTGGTTCCAAATAAATTTTAGGAATGACTGCTGTAGCTCTGTGAGGTATGTTGGTGTTAGTCTGATATGGGTTACATTAAATTGGTACAACAATTTTAGGAATATGGCCATCTTCACAATGTTGGTTCTTCCTATCCAGGAGCATGGAATATCTTTACACTTTCTTAAATCTTCTAAAATATCTTTTTTCAGAGTATTGTAATTTTCCTTGAAAATAACTTTAACTTCTTTGTTAGATTAATTCCAAGGTATTTCATTTTCCTCAGTTGTATTACAAAAGGTATTGTTTCTATAATTTTCTTCTCAGTGTGTTTGTTGTCTGTGTAGAGGAATGCTATTTTCTTTTGGGTATTCACTTTAAAACCTGCTGTGCTACTGAATTTTCTGTATTAATTATAGTAGTTTCTTGGTGGAGTTTTTCAGGTCTTACATGTAAAGTATAATGTCATCTGCAAATAAAGATAATTTAACTTCTTCTGTACCTACTCTTATTCCTTTTATTTTTTTTTCTCTTGCCTAATGGCTGTAGCTAATGATTCCAGAACTATATTGAATAGAAGTGGTGATAGAGGACATCCTTGTCTTGAATCAGATCTAAGAGTAAAATATTTCAGTTCTCCCCATTTAGAATTATGTTACCCATTGAGTTTTCATAAATGGCTTTTACCAGTTGAAGTAGAGGCCATCTATTCCAATTTTCTGTAGGACTTTGAATATGAATGAGTGTTGGACTTTGTCAAAACCTTTTCTGCATCAATTGAGATGATCTTGTGGTTTTTAGTTTTTGCTCTATTGATATAGTGTGTTACATTTATATATTTCTGAATATTGTACCATCCTTGCATCCTTGAGATGAATCTTACCTAGTCATGGTGTATGATCTTCTTGATCATTTGCTGTATTCTATTTTCTAGGATTTTATTGAGGAT
>NW_004524876.1:1657033-1658273 GCF_000260255.1 Octodon degus
GTTGTGCTTGAATTTTCATTGAATTGTAGATATTGTTCAATTTTTTGTTTAATTTCATCTGTGACCCACTGCTTGCCTAGTAGGGTGTTATGTAATTTCCATGTATATAGGGTTTTTTTTTTTTTTTTTCAGGTTTCTTTTCTCATTGATTTCCAGTTTCACTGCACTATGGTCAGATAATGTGCATGGTATAATTTCTGTTTTCTTACATATACTTAAGCAAGACCTATGGAATGTATGTGTTCTAGTTTAGAAAATGACCCTTGTGCAGCTGAGAAAAATGTGTATTCAGCTGTGTTTGGGTAGAACACTGTGTATATGTCCAGCAAGTCCATTTGTTTCAAGCTCTGGTTCAGTTCTGTTATTTCTTTGCTAAGTTTTTGTCTGGTTGACCTATCTTCTGGGGATAAGGCGGTGTTAAGTTCTCCTGTTAAGATTGTGCTATTGGATATGAGATTTTTCATATCCATTAAGATTTGTTTTATATAGTTGTGTGCTCCCGTGTTTGGCGCATACATATTTATAAGTGTTAACCCTTCCTCTTGAATTTTTCCCCTAACCAGTATATAGTGGCTTTCTTTATTTTGTTTGATCATTCTTGATTTGAAGTTGAGACTCTGAGAATGGGATTGCTACACCTGCTTTTTTTTTTTTTTTTTTTTTTTTTTTTTTTGAGGTGCTGGTACATGTAGTATTGTGTTTCATCCTTGACTTTAAGCTTATGGATGCTTTTATGAGTTAAATGTGTTTCTTGTATACAGCATGTTGTTGGATTTTGTTTCCTAATCCACTGTGGCAGTCTATTTCTTTTAATTGATGAATTGAGTCCATTTACATTGATGGTTAGTATTCAGATATATTGACTTACAATTGACACGTTATTTACATGCTGTCATTTACTCCTTTCTCCTTTCTTTAGTGGCTTACCCTATTTATTTGGTTGCTTCTGATCTCATTTGTGGATTTTTGATCATTTTGGTCCCTCCCTAGAACATCTTCCAGTAGACTGTGTAGTGTTGGCTTTGCCGTCATGAAATTCTTTATTTGTTCTTTGTCATGGAAGTAGTTCACGTCTCCATGAAACTTGATACAGAGTTTTGTATTTCTGGGCTTGAATTTGTTTTCATAGAGGACTTGAAATACTCTCCTCCATGCTCTTCTTGCTTTCATGGTTTGTGAAGAGAAATCGGCCATAATTCTGATGGGTTTTCCTTTGAATGTGATCTCCTTCTTTTCTCTA
>NW_004524876.1:1659283-1661501 GCF_000260255.1 Octodon degus
ATCTTTGTTGCAGTTATAACCTTAGCACCTACTGAAGTTCAGGTGTAAATCTACAAAGTTGGGATTTATCTAGTTGTGCCTGGCTTGGGTCTGGCTGCTGTGCTCAGCTCCTTCCTGCTGCTGCCCTTGGGGGTGAACCTGTTGTGCCCCTCTGGCAAGATGTTCTGCTCCTGCACTAGCTGCATGGTTCTTTCTCCTACACTCTCTGCAGGGATTGCAGCTGCAGGATTTCACCCCAGACCTGTATGCCAGGCCTGAGCTTAGTCTGGAGGGGACAAGCTGGAGTAGAGGGAGAGACAGCTCTCCCACACACTCACTGAACCTGGGGTAGGACTGGATCTCAGACTTTCTGGTATGTAACAGAATATACTACTTGAGGGGGGTGGAATGGGAGGGGTACAACGGAGTGTTGGGGGGCGCCCAAAGGTGAGAATGATGGTCTCACCCACGCTGCACCTGGGCTGGTACCAGTTGGTCCTGCCGGCATAGGATAGTCGCAAGGTCTCCCACACACTCACCGGACCTGGGCTAGGACTGGATCTTGACAGTCAACCTTATCAAGTATCTTATGGGGAGTTAGCACCCCACCGGGAAAGAGGGCTAATAATTAGGACTGAGGAGCCTTGTACTGCAACAATAGGAGCAGAACACTAGACCATAGCACAGCATCTCACTCTAGCATGCAACAAGCCACCCAAAAAGACTGACACTTGCCAGTGAAGAGGAACTCAGAAGGCTAAGCAAGTACTAGGAGGAGCCAAAGGTGCAGGGAACTGGGAACAGCACTCTGTCTGTCTGAAAACAGCCCAGGAACTGAGAGAGAGACACTGTGAAGAGAAACAAGGTAAGAAGTGGAAGGCCACTAAAGGATTTACAGAAATTACTGGCTGAAGACTGGCTCTAGGCTCCCATATCTGTTGAATAGAACCACCCAAATCCAGCAATAGCTCTACTGCAGGCTCGGCAGTGTTATCCAGTAGTTTGGACTCTTGGTGGAAACTAGAGGAATTTTGTTATTTTATTTTATTATACATTATTTTATTTTGGCTGGTTTGTGGTTTCTTTCCTCTTTTTTGGAATTTATCTATATATTTTTTCTAATATATTGATCTTCTCCCCCCCTTTCCTCTATTTACCTCTCTAGAATTAATCATATTTTCATATGAGTAAAAATTATCTCTAATTTTTTCTGGTCAACTTCAAGAATCCCTTGCTTACTACTCTATTTTTTCTCTTCTACCACCTTTTCTAGTTTTCCAAATTTTGTGTGATCTTGAAGGTTGGCTTCTACTTTTTTTCTTTTCATTTATCTCTTTTCTATCCAGTGTCATTCTTGAAATTTTCTACCACAGGTTAAAACCATTGTACCAAGGGCAAATTCACTGAATAAATTTTTTTAATTTACTGTCAGTTCTTCCATATAACTATAGGTTTTACTTCCATGACGAAAGGTACAAAATTAATATTTACCACAACTTATTAGTTTCTAAATCATTATGCTATTGTCAGCATTAAATATGCTGCTTTAGCTAAGATGCCATGTATGTTTTAATCAGTTGTTCTCACCTTTGTCACAATACTGGAAAATTATAGGATAATAACTAACCATACCCCAGTACCAGAGGACTGGGGACTGACCCAAACAGATATCAACATCTCACTCTTGATTAAGTAGAAACTTGGGATCTTGGTCCTGCCACAAAACAAAAACCTTCTGTAAGCAGAAGACATTCTGAGAAACAAACCTCATCTAGAAAAGCCTTGATACTAGTGATAGATACCTGCCACAAAAACTTGCAAGGATCAACACACACACACAAAAGAAAACTTTTGAAGTAGAAGGTAACATGACACAGAAACAAAATACCTCAGATCTCCAGTCCACCTGGAACAAGCAAGATAGAGGAGAGTGGAAGAAACATCATTAACATTTCTGAAATGATATCAACTGAAGTAAAGAAACAAATTCATGAGACCATATTGGAAAATAGATCAGAAATAATCTTTCAGGTTAAAAACAAGTAAACATTTATAAGGGGATTGCTCAATAAACTAGAGTAGGATTAAAAAATAGAAAACGATAGAAAGAAATTGGAAACTATGAATAATCAAATAAGAAAGAGATATAATGCATGAAGTGGATTCAAACAGGTATCAAGGAAATTCAAAATTCCACTGAAAGCTGGCAAAACCTCTTGAATAAAACTAAAAACAGAAT
>NW_004524876.1:1661702-1663207 GCF_000260255.1 Octodon degus
TAAATAATATGTAAAGTGTACAATAAATACTGTTAAATGGGAATAACTTGTTCATAAAAAATTAATAGGATGAGTAAGAGGGGACAGGATAGTAATGAAAATGGAAAACTTGCAATTCAATTACATTAGTGTCTCTTGTTCACTAAACAGGAACATTTGTGCTAATATCAGTTGAAGAAATTTTTATGATGATATCATTTCTTGAGACACTACTTTTAAGGTAACAACATGTAATGTATGAAAAATTATGTTTAAATCATTTCTTATAAAATTGCGTTTTATTTTTCCACAAAATGATGAATAAAAATTATTTTCTTGAGCTTACAAAAAATAAAACAAGTGTTAGCTCAAAATTGAAATAAACTTAAAATAAAAATGACAAGTATTTCCATTACCTGAACATAGAAACCCATGAAAAGTTACTTTTTATATTATTCTATTTTATAAATGTGTTCTCTTAGCAAAGAAAAATCTGAATTAAATACTGAAAGGCTTATGACAAAAATTGTACTAAAATCACTTTCCAAAATAATTAGTCACCAGGTGTGATGGTGCATAGCTATGATCCCAGCACTATGGAGACTGAGGCAGGAGGATCACGGTGAGTTGTAGGCCAGCCTAGAACTTGTATTCTGTAAATACAAGCCAGTTATAGATTTGTATTTATAGAACCACAATAAGGAATACTAATAGTAGGTAATGATATTTAGCAGTTGACAAACTTTTGTAACTTGTGGGTTTGTATTTTAGACAGTCAGAGCAATCATTATGTCCGCATAGCTAAGCAGACATTAAATTGGGAATTCATATTTAAGTTAGTTCTGCTAAGTTCTGTCTGATCACCTCCCCTTGATGTACCTGGAGTTTTCCAGGCAGACTAATTCACCCTGGTTACCTTTTGCACCCTTTCTCAGTCAAGAGAGAAAGAGGAAGGATGTTCTTATAGATCCAGGTGTAACAAAGTTCGTCAGCTTACCAGATATAGATCTACAAAGTTTGAATTCATCCAGTTGTACCTGGCTTCATCTAGCTGCTGTGCTCAGCTTCTTCCTGATGCAGCCCTTGGAACTGAAGCCACTGTGCCCCTCTGACAAGATGTTCTGCTCCTGGATTAGCTGAGTGGTTCCTGCCCCTAGCCTCTCTGCAGGGAATTCAGCTGCAGAATTTCATACCAGGCCTGTATGCCAGGTCTGCACTGGGTCTGGAGGGGTCCAGAGAGCAGGATAGAAGGACTCACTCACAAGTGGGCCTGATCTGGGTCCGCAGGGGTCCAGTGGGCTTAGGGGAGTGCAGAAGCCTTCCCACACACTTGCCAGACCTGGGCTTGTGCTGTGTCTGGACAGGTGCCAAGAGAGTAAGGTGGAAGTTCTCACTCACACACCAAGATAGGGCTGGTTCCAGAGGGTTTCAGGGGGTGCAGGGGATGCCAGCCTGGGCTACAAACTGAGATGAAGGCAGCCTGAGCTGCGTAGTGAAATCTTGTCTCAAAAATGCAGCAAGGAAGT
>NW_004524876.1:1663667-1664923 GCF_000260255.1 Octodon degus
CCATGCCTGGACTCAGTTGCTGGCTTAGTGTTCCCCGGGGCAGGGTCAGCATGGCATATGGTGCCAGGACCAAGCCCTGGTCCCTGCACTTGCCAAAGCAGTTTCTTTGTGCCCTGAGCATTTCATTGGCCCCAAAAAATCTAATCAAATATTACCAACAAAGATAATCTCAGGTACGGATGGATTCATAGAGCTGAATTTTGCAAGAAATTTAGGGAAGACTTACTACTAACGTCTTTTCAATCTCCTTAATGAAGTGTAAACAGTAGCAATACTCGCTAATTTATTCAAAGAAGCAAGTACTACCCTGATACTACAACTAGAGAAAGACCCAACCAACAAAGACAAATACAGGCCAATCTTTCTTATGGACACAGATACAAAAATACTTAATAAAATACTATCAAACAAAACACAACCAATCATAAAGAAATTATACAACAAGACCAAGTAGGATTTATCCCAGGAATACAGGGATATTTTAAATTACACACATCAATTAATTTAATATACTATAACAGCAAAGCCAACTACGTAAACTCACATCATAATCTCAAAGCATGCATGCAAAGCATTTGACAAAGTCCAGCACTAATGTGTGATTAAAAAACTACAGATAATTTAAATTGACGGACTTAACCTCAATATGATAAAATCTATTTGTGACAAATCAACATCCAACAAGGCAATAAATTGAGAAAAACTGAAAGCTTTCACTCGAAAATCAGGAAGAAGACATAGATGCCCAATAGCACCACTCCTTTCAGTAAGGTTCTGAAAACACTAGCCAAAACAATGAGGCAAGTGAGTAAAATAAAATGAATAAGCATAGGACAGGAATAATTTAAGTTTATTAATTGAAAATCACATTGTACTTTACATAGAAGACCCCAAAAACTAAACCAGAAACTTGGCTATACAAATTTAGCAGTATATTGGGATATATAATCAATACTCAAGTTAAAAGCATTCCTGTACATAAACAACAGATTCACAGAGATAGACAAGGAAGGCACAGCTATCATAACAACCCAAAATTGAAATGCTTACAAATCATTTTACTATCTTAAGAAAGGAGATTGAAAAATGTATCAGAAAATGTAAAGAGATTCTTTGCTCTTAGATACAAAGATCGAACATAAACAAACGGTCATATTTCCAAAACTGCTGCAGAAATTTAATTTAACCTTGCTCCAAATAACATTAGCCCAGTACTAGCCCAGGCCTGGTGAGTGTGTGGGAGAGCTTCCAGCTAC
>NW_004524876.1:1675303-1677511 GCF_000260255.1 Octodon degus
CCCCTCAATTTTATTTATTTATTTATTTATTTATTTATTTATTTAGCGGAACTAGGGATTGAACTCAGGCCCTTGTGCTTGCCAGGCAAGTGCTTATTCTACTGAGCTATCTCCCCGGCCCACAAAATTTAAATATGATAAATCTCTTTATGTTAAATTTTAACTTGTTTTTATATAATTACTTTTTTTCAGAGTCTTTTAAATTCTGTGTATGTTGGATTGTATTGGATATTTGAGAAGTGGGAAAGATTAGGAATAGTCAATAAAGAGAAATAAAAGCTGGTATGTCTGAACTCTGAACAAAATATTCACATACTTTTCCAAAATATGAGTACTTTCATCATTTTGTAAAGCAAGCTCAATGTTTTTACATGAAAAGTTAATGTAAATTTTTAGGGCTCGCCAGATAGCTCAGCAGACTAATGCTCCTGCTTAGATAGGTGCAAGAACAAGGGGTCGGGGGTGGGGAGTCGGGGGCTATACATGGTGCATTCTGATCCACAGCATGCTGTGCCAGCCCTACCCCAGAGCATGCTGAGACAGCGATTTGTGCTGGGCGTGGTGGCGCGTGCCTGTATTCCCAGCACTTGGGTGGATGAAAACAGGAGAATCACTAGTAGCCTGAGCAATATAGTGAGACCCTGTAGTCCCTGACCTAAATACATAAAAAATGTTAGTGTGAATCTTTCATAACCTCTAAATTTCCAGCATATTGCTAATTGAATCAGATGTTTCCCTCTGTTCAGCACTCCCCTCAGGAGGAATTCAAAAATATTTCTCCTTTTAATTTCTTCCACGTTTCTCAATTTTCTGGTTTCACCAATATTAGCTTTTTCAAAATTTACTTCCTAAAAATAGACTCCTTAATTCTTCAAAACTTCCCTTTAGTTTATTTATCTGCCATCAATCAGACATTTCTTAATTTTATTACTATAATTTATATAAGTGATTATTACACAAATCTCTTGCCAATTTGTTCTTTCATCATTCCTATATATTATTTTTATCTAAAATGTTACCTATTATTTGTCTTATTACCACCTGTTTCAATAGAACTAAACTATTTCACAGCCAAATTATAGCTGTCTACAATTCAAAATAGTAGCTGCAGAGCACTTTCACTTTTTCATATATGACTTTCTATATAAGTTATCATGTGCTTTTCTGTCTCTTCAATGGCGTGTTCAGTAACTAAATGAAGAAACTTTTCCAAATGGTTCTTTACTTCTAAGTTTTCTGCATTTCCACCTCTCTTCTGTTAAGGAAAACTTAATCATTGCCATCACTGGGAATTCCAACCTGCACCTCAATACAATGGTTGAAAATAATTGTTTCTTAACTTAGTTTCAATATATACAGAAAAAAGTACATTTTTATATGTTTTTTACAAAAGTACACCAAGAATTTTAATGTCAAAAACCATCTAGTTGTTTTTGTCTTAACTCTAAGAATAAAAAATGATCTTTAGATAATGAATTAAATGATGAAAATATAGAAATCAAACACTATGTGCATGTAGAGGACCTCCTTACTATATACTCATTTTTAATTTGTTTTCATAAGTGGTGAATCCTTCATGAAGTTTTAACAATTTACAAGCAAACTGCATTCTCTGCTCTTAATCATGGCAGATGATGAATAGACACTCTATTCTCTATTTTCCTCTTATTTCAGTAACACATACCCAAAATCCTAGGTAATTTTACTGACTATTACAATAATGTGACTAATAAGCTCAGCTCATATAAGCACTCATCTCTCCTATTCTTGTTGACTTCTAGAACAAACGTTTTTATACTGTGTATGTTCTCAAATACTCTTACATTTTTCATATTTTTAACCTAATGTTCTTTCAGTTAAATGTATTCATGTACATATTTTCGTCTCTCTGCACACTGGTATATTTCTAGGCATGCAGTGGATTTACTTGCTCTTCCACTGTGTGATTTCTGATTTCTATTATTTATAGTAATATTAATTTTCATATTTTAAGACTATACCTTAATATTTCAAATGTGTTTGACCTTTTTAAAATAAATAGATAAGAAAATAGAAATTGTTTTCATTACCTTTAATAGATTCGTCAATAAAACGGAGAATTTATCTTTTCCAGCTGTACTGTGCATTAGTTTGTATATAAGTGCTTTGAAAGTTCATCATACCTTTTTTAGATACAAATAGCAATAGAAATTAACTTATATAAATAAT
>NW_004524876.1:1678345-1679618 GCF_000260255.1 Octodon degus
TCACAAACCATGAAGGCAAGAAGAGCATGGAGCAGAGTACTTCAAGTCCTCTGTGAAAACAAATTCCAGCTCAGACTACTATGCCCTGCTAAACTCTCTTTCAAGTTTGATGGAGAAGTGAAATACTTCCATGACAAAGAACAGCTAAATAATTTCCTGATGACAAAGCCAACCCTACAAAGGCTACCGAAAGATGCTCTAGAGAGGGACCAAAATGATCAGAACTTCACGAATGAGATCAGAAGCAACCAACTAAATAGGTCAAGGAATTAAACACGGGAGAAAAAAGAGCACATGACAACAGGTAAATAACATGTCAATCATAAGTCAATACATCACAATTATAACCATCAATGTAAATGGACTCATTCTCCAATTAAGAGAAATAGACTGGCACAGTATATTAGGAAACAAAATCCAACAATATGTTGTACACAAGAAACACATTTAACTCATAAAGACTTTCATAGGCTGAAAGTCAAAGTATGGAACACAATACTACAAGCCCCAGCGCCTCAGAAAAAAGCAGGGGTAGCCATCCTATTCTCAGACAGGCTCAACTTCAAATCAAGAATGATCAAGTGAAATAGAGAAGGCAACTATATACTGGTTAGTGGAAAAATTCAAGAGGAAGAGGTAACATTCATAAATGTGAATGTAACAAACAAGGAGCACCTAATATTAAGCAAATCTTAATGGACATGAAAAATGTAATATCCCATACCACAATCTTAACAGGAGAACTTAATACCCCTTATCCCCAAAAGATAGGTCAACCAGACAAAAACTAAGCAAAGAAATAACAGAACTGAACCAGAGCTTGAAACAAAAGGACTCCGTGGACATATACAGATTGTTCCACCCAAGCACACCTGAATAAACATTTTTCTCAGCTGCACAAGGTTCATTTTCTTTTCTTTTCTTTCTCTTTTTTTTTTTTTTTTTTTTTTTTTGCAAAACCATTGATTGAACTCAGGCCCTTGTACTTGCCAGGCAAGCACTTATTCCACTGATCCATCTCTCTGGCCTTAATGGTTATTTTCTAAAATAGACCACATACTGGTCCATAGGTCATGATTAAGTATAAGTAGGAAAACAGAAGTTCTCCCATGCACAATATCTGACCACAGTGCAATGAAACTGGAAATAAATGACAAAAGAAATAAGAACAAAACCCTAAATACATGGAAATTAAACGACACCCTAAACAGCAACCAATGGGTCACAGATGAAATTAAACAAGAAATTCAACAATATCTACAATTCAATGAAA
>NW_004524876.1:1691736-1703829 GCF_000260255.1 Octodon degus
AAGTAGGTGCTTTAGACCACTGAGCCATCTCTCCAGCCCCCTTTATAATTTTTTAAGTGTGTTATTGAGCATAGATGTGAAAGACTAAGACTTTTCTTTCGGAGAAAAATTTGCTAAGCACATCTGTAGAAGTTATTGGTGGTACTTAAGTTATCAAAATCATACCATAGGCTAAAAAAGGCATAAGAAACATGAAATCCCAGTCTAATTTTCTTTAATTGCCCATTAGCCAACTGAACAAATTGATTCCATCATAACAATGCAATTTAACATTTTTTGATTTTAATTGATTTTAATATTGCAAGCATCTTAGCTGGTTCATTGCTCCCAGTAGCACTGGTGAGGTATATCTCAATGAGAGCTGTTACTATATTAAAATAGTATATCAATATACCTTGCATTAAGGAGTAAGGGCCTTAGAGAATCTATGAATCAAAAGGGAAAGAAAAATGGTTGCTGAACTCTTGCTTTCCAAAAACAACACATTAATGGAAAAACATCATAAAAGTTTCCTTTTGTGCTGAGGGAGACATAAAACAAAAGTGCATAGCACAGTAAATATTTCCTTCCATACATTGATACAAAGCATTGAAAGTTTTCTCTGGGGCAGGAAATTCAACTGGTTATATCCAAATAATGCATGTGATACGTGGGTTAAAAAATAACTCTGACCTTGTTTACCAAAATCCTTTCCTCCATAAATGAAGAAGGTAACTGTTGTTCCTACCATTCTCACAGGAACATAGACAGTTGCAATTCATGATTTGCTTAAGATCCAAATTGATGTGTTTAAAAAAATCTGTAAACTTTTGATTTCAGCACTGTTTATGCAGCAGAGAATAAATGAAATGACAGAGAGAGAGAGAGAGAGAGAGAGAGAGAGAGAGAGAGAGAGAGAGATATTGAGGGAGGAAGGGACAGAGAAAAGAAAGGAGGAGGAAAGGAGAGGAATAGAAATAAGCCCTTTATGCTAAAAAGCTTCTATAGTCAATTTGATCTATTATTTATGATACCAATAACAGTACTGATATACAATATTTGCTTTGATTGGTTCAAATAATATTCATGAGAGAAAGCATGCTCAGAAAGAGTAGAACTATCTCTAGCATCACCTATGTTAACTGTTTCTGCTGTTATGAATTGGGATAGGTCTCTCCTCATAGGAATAAAAGAATAAATCTCTACATTGTCATATATATATGCATTTAGAATATATTTCAGGGAAATAATACATTACTGTAGTTTAATGCTGATGACTAGAATGAGTACTTCAGGGAAAGACAATGTCATTCTGAACATAATCTTGGTCAACGATAGCATCTGTAGGATGGACCTTCTACATATAAAGTATTGGTGTGTTTAATATTTTATCAACATGTAGAAGTGTAATACCTGTTATGGTGGCTTTGACAAATGTATGTGAGACAATATAATTAATGTACCTAATATCAAACTATATCCTTCAACTTTTCATTTATGTCTGAAAGCTCCTTACTTTTATTTTTACATAATATCTGTATAAGGAAGTATATTCTGTTTTATTTTATTTATTTATTTTTGTCAGAACCGGGGACTGAACTCAGGCTCTTGCACTTGCCAGGGAAGTGCTTATTCCACTGAGCCGTCTCCCCAGCCCCTAAAGAAACATTGAGACTTTTTTTTAATTTTTGGTGGAATCAGGGATTTGAACTCAGGCCCTTGCACTTGCCAGAGAAGCACTTATTCTACTGAGCCATCTCCCCAGTCCTCATATTCTGTTTTATTAATAGAGGGTATTCACTTCAGAAGCATGGATGGCAGTATATGCAGCATACACAGCAAAGCCAGTGAATTGAGAGGCAGGAGGCTCAGTGAGAAGCACACAGATTACTCCCTTACACAGCAAGCCTCCACTTGTGTTATCTGAATTTCTGTTTTTATGGCAAAAACTGCTCCAGAATTTGTAAGGTATATTCTTTAATATATTATAACCATAATAAGTTTCTTTATCATAACCGTGCTGTAAATTTCCAGCTAGTTACCGACAGAATTATTGCAAACTAATTATTAGGATTTGTATAACTTGTGATCTTTCAACTGTAACATAAACTTGAAGAGAATCTTTGTAAAATAATTTTTAAATAATTGTGACAGAGCACCTGCAGAAGTAGGCCACATAGATTTACTTTACAATAGGTAAAATTTGAAGTTCAGTTTGGGTAGCTCAGAAATCTCATAAGAATGAGAGTAAAGAGTATTCATTTTACTAGATTTAATTAACTGTTTTCATTAAACTCAATACATACTTTTATGTATAACACATGTTAGGTAACAACAACAGCTTTATTTTGTTAATTTGAGGAAGAATCAAATGTAGGATTTAAGCCACTTATTCTAAGTTATATAATTATATAATTAAACTGATACAGAGAGCACCTAAAAGGCTATTGTCATACAGTGTACAATTTTACTCTCTTTTCATGACTTTTAAACTGAATTACTAATGCCCCTAAAAGTTATATTTTGGTCCAAAGGATAAATAATATATTACTTCTGTTTTCCAGGAATCGTGTATTTGGGGTTTTTCTTCTTATCCTGTGTTTCCTAAAATTACATCTTTTAAATGCATATTTAATTAACAAAAATAATAAAGATAGCATTGAAGAGTAAATACAGATTTTAATATCTCCAAGAATGTAATTATGCTTCATTATTTTCAGTACAAATCTGATTAAAGCATATTCACTTGCTAACTAAATGTTTATTTTAATCTTAGATCACTTATAGACCCTGGGGTGAATTCCTGTCATTTTCATTCAAGTGGATAAAACCATTAATAAGATAAAATCTAGATTTCACTGACAATATATTCAAACTTACTCACCAAGTCACACATTATTCTCATAGAAATGTACTGACACAAGCACTTGTAATATAATTTTGTCAGCATTTCTACATGTTGTACAAGTTAGAGAGTTGTATCTGTTTGCTTTCCTCCTGATAGAATGGTGTGTGTATTTAGTAGCAGACATCTCCAAGCACCTTGCCGTGTTGTGTAGTAATGAAAACTGTTCGTGTCTGTTCCCTAGAAGAAAGTGACCACAAGGAAAGGAGTTGATCAAAAACACTATTGATTATTAGTAGCATTTCATGTCATCAAATTTGTATTATCATGTGCAATCTTCATGACTATTTTTATGAATTAAGATTTGACGATATAAACACCTTCTTCACTTTGACTGTTGAGTGCTTTCCCTTCTGCTATGAAATGCTACAGTGCGTTGTTGGAACCTAGAGGAGTCACAGCCCTGGGGTACCCCGTAGGTTTCTGGGAGGTGTTCTCTGGGGGTGAGGACCCTAGTCTCTTCCCTTCTCTTTTTCAGCTTCTTGTATCATAGGACACCCGAGTCAAGCCCCTTTATGACGTGTTACCCTTGCCACACAGCACAGAGCCTGAGCCCCTCAAACTTGGACTGCAGCCTCCAGAGGGAGGAGCACGAGTTAATTACTTCCATACCAGGTTGTGATAATGGGATGCTGATTAAATCAACACCTACAATAAACACAGTGCATCTGGTTAATAATTTCTTTCATATAAAGTACTAAAAAATATACAACTCCCAAATAAATGCAAAAAATACTGCTCATTACTGTATTTTCTTTACTGTAGTATACTTTTGTATGTAATCAGAAAAAAAAAGGCTGAGATGCACTGGCCAAATAGCTCAGTAGATTAAAGTGCCTGCAAGCAGGCTCAGGGTCTAGGCATTTGATCCCCAGGCCTGCCGAGCCGGCCCTACCCTGGGGGGCACCAAGACATCAATTGAGATTAGGTGTGGTGGTGCGCACCTGTACTCCCAGCACTTGAGAGGCTGAGAACAGGCGGATCACTATGAGTCTGATCTAGTAGAGAGACCCTGAACAACCTGTAGATCTTTCTCTAAAATACAAAAAAAAAAAAAAAAAAGGAAGAAAAGAAAAATGCCTGAGGAACCAAAGCTTTTATTCTTCCAGAGTACAAGCACTTTCGGAATTACTGAGTTACTCTCCTCCACAAGACCACATTTCAACTTGAGCAACAATGAATATGTATAGGTACACACATCCATTGATAGAGAAATCAGAGGAGGAAAGCATCTTTTTCCTTTCTGTTTATCGCTTTGGAGAACAAGGCTGTCATTTTCTGAGTATGTGTTACTCTTGTTTCTTTTCCTTGTTAAATACAGATAAAATTACCTTTCATGCCTTCAGCCCAATCAGCTGCAAAGCTAAAAAAGTCTCTCACTGAAAATAGAAGACACATTAGTGTTAGATTAGGCTTTCTGTGTTTCGAGGCTATCCCTAAGGGAGATGCTACTGGCAGAAGAGTGATGGAGTAGATCATTAGCCTTCTCGGTGAGAAACACACTGGCCACTGTAGCTTCCCAAGTAGTTACTGGCTTTCACTGAAAAGAAATGCTCATCTTTAGCTCCATTTCAAATATTAAACGGAAAGTTAATGGGTTGAAGAATGTAAATCATTGGCAAAATAAACTATGGCATGTTTGAAACCTATGATTCCATCATATTTTGCTGTAAAGATCAGATTAATAGTGGACTTTGCACAAGTTATATGAGGTGATAGATGAAAAATAAATTTAAATTTGCATTGTCTGCTATGATGTTTAAAGATAGGGTCAAGAATTAACTTTTGGGGATGGGAGATAACTCAGTAGAATGAGTAATTTGCAGACAACATTATTGATACGGAAGCATCTTTTTTGGTAACATTACTTACATTGTCATGTGAGGAACTTATCACAGTTCAACTCTCTAGCAAAGAGGGAAACATATTATAAGTGATTATTTTATACTCTTTTGAGTCAAATTAAACAATAATTGTATTGGGATGAGATAGATCTCAAATGGAAAAAAAAATTTTTTGGATACTAACAGCTATTCAGAGAAAAATACCACAAAAGCTTATATATGTAAGTAGATACTCTATAGATATTTTGCTTTTATTATTTACTTATTGAAGTATTGGGTATTGAATTTAGGAACACTCCTACTACTTAGTTATATCACCATATCTTTTGTACCTTTCAGATTTTATTTTCTCTTTCAGGTTTTTACACTGGGGAGACAATACAATGTTTGCACATGCAGGCCTGATTTATTTCACTTATGAATATGGTCTCTAGTTGCATCCATTTGCCTATAAGAGCCTTGAGATTATCCTTTTTCATAGCTGAGTAATCCTCTATTGTTTACATCTTTTTGTTATTTATTTATTTATTTGTTACAGGGTCTCAGTATGCAGCTCTGACTCATAGTGAACCTCCTCTCCAAGTATTACACGAGTGTGCCACAGCCTGGTTTCAGTGGTTCCAGGGTGGGCACAGCATGTCGTACCAGCTTTCAAATTTGGGTTCTTGTGCCTGCCAGGCAGAGCTATCTCCTCAGGCCCAAAATGCCACTTCTTTTTTATCCATTCCTCAGATAATGGGTATGTGAGTTGTTTCCAAGATTTAGCTATGACAAATTGTGCTGCTATAAGAATGGGTGCACATGTATTGTTCTGGTATGATGAATTCAGTTCTTCTGGGAAAATACCCAGGAGGGGAATGGGTGGGCCAAAACAAATCTATAATCCCAGTTTTTAGAGGAATCTCCACATTGATTCCCATAGTGATTATACCAGTCTGCACTCGCACCACCAGTGGAGAAGAGTTCCTTTTTCTCCACAGCCTCTCCAGCATTTGTTGCTGGTTGACTTCTTGATGACAGCCAAGCTTTCTGGTGTAAGATGGAATCTCAGTGTTGTTTAAATTTGCATTTCTTGAATGTCCAATGAAATACAACCATTCTGTCTTGGTTACTTTTCTCTCCTTACTGGGACAAATCCCCAGCATGCAAAATGATGGAAGAAAAGGTTTATTTAACTCTCAGTTACTGGAGGTTTCAGTCCATACTCAGCTGGCTCCAGGGCAGACAATGCCACATAGCAGAGGGCAACCTTTCCTGGTGGCGGCAAAGAGCAGAGAGCAAAATGGAGGAGTCACAGCAACAATGGCTAAGAGAAGAAGTGTCTCTCTTAAGTCACATTCAGGCTATACACCCCAGGCTGGGTATAGTACTCACACCAATAATCCCAGCAGCACTCACATCCATAATCCCAGTGGATCACGATTTAGTCACAAACTCTAGAAGTCAGCCTTATGACTGCATGGGGCTTTGGAGGGTCAATTAGACACAAACCATGACAATTTTTATCGTGTATTTGTCATTTGTATTTCTTCCTCTGAAAAGTGTGTATTCATCTCATATGCCCATTTTTTGATTGAGCCTTTGAATTTTGGGGGTCTGATTTTTTTTTAATTCTTTTTTCTTATATTACCGGGGATTGAACTCAGGACCTTGCACTTGCCAGGCAAGTGCTTATTCTACTGAGCTATTGCCCTGGTCCTTCAATTCTTTATATGTTCTAGATATAAGTCCTTGTCTGAGAAATACTCAGCTAAATTTTTCCCCCAATTCCTCTGTTTTCTTTTATTACACTGATGATTTCTTTTGATATACTGAAACTTTTCAAAAAATGTAATCATAGTTGTTGTTTATTTGAAGTATTTCCCATGCAGTTTGGTTTTTGTTCATCATCACTCTACCTACCCCTTTGCCTTCAAGATTTCTACCAACTTTCTCCTCCAGTATGTTAACTTTTCATTTATTTATTTATTGTATTTTAGGGAAGGGTCTACAGGATGTTCAGGGTCTCACAACTAGATCAGACTCATAGTGATCTGCCTGTTTACAGCCTCCCAAAAGCTGGGATTACAGGCACGCACCACCATGCCCAGTCTTCTCCTACAGTATGTTTAGTTTTCCTCTTTTAGTATTTAAATTTTTGACCCATTTTAACAGCAATTTAGTGCATGGTGATGGCCATGAGTCTAATTTTAGCCTTTGGCATGTGGAAAGCCAATTTTTCCACTATCATTTAAAACAGAGACTCTTTTCTACTAGTGAATATATTTGTCCCTTTGTTCAAGAATAAGGTGGCTGAGTGTGTTTGGTGTTGTATCTGCATCTTCTGGCCTGTTTCACTGATACTCAAGTGAGCTTTTCTTCAGTACCATATAGATTTTTTCACAGCAGGTTTGTACGATGGCAAAGCAATCCTGAGCCATGAAGGAAAGGCCAGAGGCTTCACAATCTCTTTTACTTTTTATTTTGTGGCAGAGTTCTTCTAAGATTTCCAGACAGAACTCAAAATTTCAGCCCTTCATCTTCCCTCAGTGCAGTAAGCATCCTACTTTTATTAAATTGTTCATGTTTTCAAATAAATGATTTTTAAAAATAGACAATATTTTTAATTTGGTGTTTTTAAGTTCAGGGCTGACCAGATAGCTAAGTGGATTCAAGCACCTGCTTAGGCAGACACAGGGACTGGGATTAAGCCCCCACTTGCCTTGCCAGCCCTGCCCCCAGGGCACATCGAGACAACAATTGAGACTGTGTGGTGGCACACACCTGTAATCCCTGCTGTTGGGAGGCTGTAAACAGGCAGATCACTATGAATGATCTAGTAGTGAGACCTTGAATAGCCTATAGACCCTTCACTAAAATACAGAAAAAAATAAAATAAATAAATAAATAGAAGTTCAATCTTCCAAAAGTTGAGAAATGGAGATAATGCAGTTCTCTGAGACAAATTTAAGGCATATAACACCTGTTTTTGAATAAAAGAGATCCTTACCTTTGATTTTGTTTATGTTTATTTTAAGGTTATACAAATGCATTGAATTCAAGTTTAGTGAAGTTCTCTAAGAAATGATAAAGATAACAAAAAGCATGGAAGTAGATTGAAATTAAGAAAATTAATAATGTCACAAAATGATATTTTCAAAACATATGAAAAGCTGTAAACCAAAGTCATAAAATGATGACAAACCAGTTTTTAAGTACAAAATGATAAATGCTATAATTAACTCACGTTCATTATTTTGTGAATTTCAATAAAGTAGACAAATTTCTCAAAAAGGTAATACTTCAGAATTTGACTTAGAATCACTTGGTAAATACACTAGGATATGCTTTCATTTTTCACAGTAATTATATTTTTAAGCAGAATAGTTTTTTGCTATTGATTTCTATTATTTTACAATGATATGTTAAACAATCTAACTCAAACACTTTCAGAAAATAAAAGCAAACTTCCTGACTTATGTATTCACTAAAATGGCAGTAATAAATCTTCCAAAATATAAGAAAAATGACAGCGTATCTCATGAACATATATAAACATGACCCTATAATGTGGATTATACTTACACATAAAGGAGAACCACTTCCATGTTCAGCTTAAGATGTAATGAATTTTCAAAAGTGAATTATCTAAAAATGCTTCATTTATTGCCAAAAGTAAAAAAGAAATGTGTAATCATCTCAATAAATGCATAGCAAATATTTCATATATTTGCAGAGATGAATAACAACATATCAGAAATTATAACAAATGTTACAATAATTGCTAACCACTGAATATTCCTGGGTATGAACATGAAGTTCCCTTCCCTGTTTTTCAGTACTATGCACAAGTCTCCAGCCAGTGTTACAGACCAGAAAAATAAAATCAGTGTCATAAATATGCATACAAAAGGTACAAATCTGTCTTCTAAATCCACACAATTGATTTATGTATGTCGAAATTCCAAAAGATCACAAAAATACCTTTTATGAATTACAAGTAAATTTACCATGGTCGATGGAAGAAAGTTTCATATGTATGTTTAAAAATTAGAAATTCAGGGGCTGGGAGATGGCTCAGTAGAATAAGTGCTTCCCTGGCAAGGCCAAGAGTCTGAGTTCAATCCCAGGTTCCAAAAAAAAAAAGGAAATTCAAGTAAAATACAATGTACAGTAGCAACAAAACATCGTGTTAGGTACGTGTCTGTAAGATGTATTAAAAATCACCATTCATAGCTGTTAAGAACTAAACAACAGCTCTAAGAAGATGTAAATAAGAAAATAACACATCATGCTGACTGATTCAAATGTTAAACACTGCTATTGTCCATTCTGATATTTTAAATAGTCTCAATCAAAATGGCAAATGTGGGGCCAGGGAGAAGGCTCAGTAGAATAAGTGCTTGCCTGGCAAGCACAAGGGCCTGAGTTCAATCCCTGGTTCCACATTAAAAAAAAATAATAATAAAGCATATATTTTACTAGAAAATGTCAATTTTCTTCTAACATGTTTAGGGAAGTACTTAGAGTCTAGAGTATGCAAACAAATTTTGGAAAATAATGATAAAATTTGGAGAATATATTATAGCTGACTTCAGATTTTCATGTACAACTTGAAAGATGCAAATAATCTGGTATTGGAGTAAGCTGAGTAATGAATCTAGAGTAGTGGAAAGACACTTGATCCATGTACCAAGGTAACAAAGAAGGGGAAAATATTTTGTTTTGTTTTCAAATAGTACCATAACAAATGGAGGACTGGATAATTAGCACAATATATCCTGTATTACTAGTTTATAGTGCTCATATGCATTTTGCTTGTAGACAAATAGTGTGTATTTATAGAACATACTACTGAAAATGTTCTCAGAAAAAGTACTCAGTATTAAAACAAACAAGCCCAGAAATGTGGATTAATCACATAGTATGTATAGTATCAAAATCCACTCAAAATGTTTGAAAATGGTTGATTGCATTCCTAAGAAGTGCTAGCCCAACAAATCTGAGTCAATAAATAAGATCAGTGATTCTCTGAAATAGCCAATTCATAAACTCAAATACAGTTTAAATTTAATTCATAAATTTATAAGTAGAGTTTCTGGATGTGATATTTCTGTACATAAAATAATACATAGCTGGGTGCAAACTTCTGTAAAACTTATCAAGTGGCACATCCTATTTGTAAGTAAACCCTTACACTAATCAGTTAAAAAGTTAAAAATGATTTAAAACATTTACACTATTATTAATGTGTTTGTTACCTATTCAGTTTGCCTTGTGGATTTAACAGGTCATTGTCACCTTCACTCCTGTCATCCCTACTGACCCTTCAGGCACTCCTTCTCCAGGTGTCCTTTTCTCTAGGGTCAACCCTCCCTGTTTCTTTGTATGTATGCTTTATTTTGTGTTCTAAGTCGTCTATGTTTTGATCCTCTCATTTTAAATAATGAAATATTTAACTCCTGTGAATTGAAAGTCATTTCTTGGGCCAGCCAAATAGTTCAGCGGAGTAAAGTGCCTGTTGACAGGAGCAAGGATGAGGGGTTTGATCCCTGGCAGGGCGTGCTGGCCCCGCCCCCAGGTTGCGCTGATGCAGCGATTGAGACTGGGCCTGGTGCCTTGCGCCAGTACTCCCAGTGCTTGGGAGTTTGAAAACAGGAGGAACACTATGAGTCCAATCTGTGTAGTGAGACTCTCTAGTCCCTGTACTAAAATAGATAAAATAAAAAGTACATTTCTCTTGATACTATGATCTCAGGATCCATTCATTTACCTATGGATGATTAAAATTCAGCTTTCTTTACGGAAAAATAACACTTCTTTGTGTACGTGTAACACATTCACTGAAGTAACTCATCTGTTGATGGGCATGTGGGCCTGTATCATGATTTACCGTTATGAGTTCTAGCCTATAACAAGTCAACACAGTGCGGTACTGTGTTATAATGACTTCAACTCTTTTAGGAGGCTACCCAAAAAAGGCATAGCTAGTTCAAACACAATTACTGTCTTTAATTTTTGAGGACTCCTCATACTGCTTTCCACAATGTTCACATGGTACTACATTCCCACTATCAACATAGAATAACTCCTTTTAATCTCATTTTTATGAGAATTTACTGTTTTGTGTGTCCTTGGACAATAGATAGTATAATTACAATAAGATGAAATTTCAGTATTTTCCTCTGCAGTTTTTAATGGCTGAAGAAGATGCATTATTTTTCTTATTGGCCATTCACACTTTTTTTTTGAACAGTATCTGTTTCAAATGCCATATTTTGACTTGGTATCTAATTGTGGCAACTTTTTTTTTTATCTTTTTCTCTTCACTTTGCTGTTTTTATTTTCTGTACTGAAGCTTTCCATTTCATGTAACCCTAATCATTGATTAACACACACGTATAAAAGAAAGCCTTCTATGATGACTAATATATTATGTTGAAAAAAAAGATATTGAAGAGGGTATATAAATTCAGAAATACTAAATAATCTGGAATAAAAAATTGAAAAAATACTTTTGAAGACAGGAATATAGTCAAGGACTTCTTGAAGACAATTCCAGTTGCAAAATAAATAATATCAATCAATGATTAGGGTTACATAAATCTAATTGACATTTTTGGATATATGATATTTTAATGATATGGTTCTGCCTAAGAGCAGCTTTTCATTTTCTAATGTCTTCTTCAGTCTCTTTTCAGACTAACATACTTTTCATTATAAAGGGCTTTCACATTCATGATTAGGTTAACACCTGAGTTTTCATTTTTTGAAGCTATTCTGAATGTGATGGTTTTTCTGAATTCCTTCTCATTGGTTTCATATTTATGAACCAGAATGTTACTGATGCTTATGTTTGTTTTGTATTCTGCTACTCTGCTGAGCTTACTAGTAGCCTGAATGTTCTGGTGGAACCTTTTGGGTCTTCTATGTAAAGCATACTGATCACGTCATTTGCAAATGAAACTAGTTTTCATTTCTTTATTTTTCTTTTTAGAAAAAAATAAAACTTCTTTCATTTCTTTATCTTGTCTAATTTCTGTAATTGCTTTGAGTACTTTTGTAAAAAGCCATGATGAGGCTGGAGACTTTTGCTTGCTCTTAATTTTAGAGGGAATATGTTCACTTTCTTCCAGGTTAGTGTGATGATAATAGAGGGTTGCAAAAGTCAGATTTTCTCAGTCCAATATAAAGTCTTTTTTTTTTTTCTTTTTTTTTCTTTTTTTTTTTCTTTCAGAACTGGGGATTGAACTCAAGCCCTTGCTCTTGCCGGGGAAGCACTTATTCCACTGGGCCATCTCCTGGCCCTGTCAAGTCTTTTTATATGAATTTATATTAAGTTGTTTTAGTACAAATGAGTATTGGATTTTTCAATGGATTTTTGCA
>NW_004524876.1:1703999-1713395 GCF_000260255.1 Octodon degus
TGTATTCTGTCTACAAGCATCTTAAGGATTTTTACATGTAAATTCATTAAAGAAATTGGTATGTAATTTTCTTGTTTACTGTCTTTGGTGTTGGTATCAGGATAATGCTAAGTTCAAGATATGAGTTTGTTAGTGTTTTCTCTTACTCAGTTTTGATTAGTAAGTTTGAAGATAATTGACATTGATTATTTCTTAATGATCTGTTAAACTTTGTGTGAAAAATTGTCTGGGCCTGTACTTTTCTTAGGTTGTTGGGATTAAAGTATTCCCCTCCTTTCATTGCCATTATTGGACTATGCAGAGTTTTTGTATTTTTTTGATTTTGCTTTATTTTTCTTTTATAGCAAAAAGGCATTCATTTTAAATTTTGGATTCCTATAAAAGTGAAGACTTTGTCAAACATTTTTATCTACTCTGGGAAATATACAATGATTAAGAAAGTAAACTACATAGTAACTTTTCTATTATATACACCAAAACTCAAACATTCAGATATCTTAAGAACTAATACCTGAATGTTTTTTGCATTTTACAAATTAGCCTCCATAAACTGTACAAGTGTCTATTTATATATATATTTTTGTTTAAAGACAGGTTTAATTATTACTTCCACTCCACAAAATTTACCTGAAAATAAAACAAAACACAAAAGGAGAATAAGTCAAATGAAAAGGAAGGAGAATTGGTTCAGAGTTTGTCATTTGGTTCTAGACTTTCTCATTCTTGAACAGGTGTGTGGGATCTGCTCTGTTTGGGAACCAGAACACTCAACATCATCAACACTATTATAGATTCTGTGATTTATTAGAATCTCTTTCTTTCTTTTTTTCTTTCTTTCTTTCTTTCTTTCTTTCTTTCTTTCATTCTGTTCTTTGTTATTGTTTTTCTTTCAAACTTCTGTTCTCCATAATGTTGAGGCCAAGATTGCCATCAACCTTACTTCCTATAGTTTTTAGTCCTTGCAAAAGAATATTACAGAATTGTTGGTAAAGACTTTTTTTAGTATACTCCAATAATTTTACAGCTTCTACGTGCATTTAAAAATTTCATTCGGGTAGTTTTTTTTCAGTAAAACATTTATCCATCAAACTTGAAATACTGTGTCTACATCTAATTTTGCAATATCTAATGTAGTCTGGATTCTTCATATTATCCTCCCAAAGAAAATGGTCAGTATACCACTGGGACATGCACTAATCAGTATTGCTAAATCACCATGTCTTGATGGGGTCATGCTGGTATAAGTGTGGATATATTTAATTCATTAGTGCCAATTCATCTTTTGGGATAGTCTTTATAATGTTTGTGAATTCTATCAGGATAGTACTGATATATACCTTAACAGGATTCTTGTAGCTTAGAAGATTTGAAGCTTTGATGTCCCCATGTCCGTAATCAAGCTGATGAATATATTTCACAACATCTAGCAGGTTTAAGCTTAGCTGCAAAACAATTTCCTGAGAAAACCTTTTGCGATTTACTTCATCTATTTCATGAATATCATTCTCAATCTAATCTATTATCATAGACCATAACTTTCCATTTTTATTGCATAATGCAGATCACAAGTAATTCAGTTTAGTGTGGGAGGTACAATAACTCCAGGCCTCCAATACTATTGCAAGTGAGTCTTTCCAAATCCTGTGAATCTGCCACATCATGACTCCATGCCACATATCACTTAATGGTCACATGAGTACCTCTGACCTATAAAATTCTCTTGGTGCATCAGCATCATTAGTGAAGCTGACTTCCTCTTCCCCTACCTCTGCTGAACTAGGTTTATAGTTCTTTTACCCTGCCTATTTCCCATAAGTCTCCTGCTATGCCCTGGAAGTGGGACTTCCTGTCATAGCCTGGCTGCCTAGTTACTTGCGCCTTTTACCCGCCGAAGTCATTTCCCTATGCCTCCACTATATATACCCAGCACCTCCCCTGAATAAATGAGACTTGATCAGAATCCTGTCTTGTCTCCATTTCTTGCATCTCCTGTCCTTTGTCCCCTCCTCAATTCCCCGCTCCTCTCCCAGGTGACCTTTGTTGACTGACCCGCTGGTTCAGGACAAGTGGCGCCCAACGTATGGGGTACCTGGTATGGAGGATTCAGCGACGGAACCGTCTGAGTGAGCGTACAAGAGTGAAAGTAAAAGACACCGGCGCCAAAGTTGCCTGCTGCAAAGTCTGAACCTCGGTAAGTGGACGGAACCCCTTCCCTCTTCCTTTCGGCAATGGGACAGGCATTAAATGAATATGAGATATTAGTAGAAAGCTTGAGCAAAGCATTAAAGGTGTGAGGAGTAAAGGTTAAAATTAAGGATTTGTGTCAATATTTTGAATATATTAAACAAGTTTACCCATGGTTCCCTATTGAGGGAGCTATTGATCAGAGGCGATAGAAAAGGGTTGGTGATGCCTTTAAGGATTATTATGAGACTTTTGGACCTGAAAAAGTCCCAGTTACAGCCTTTTCCTACTGAAATTTAATTGATGAAATCTTATCCCAGCGTGCCTTCTTCAGCATGTTTGGCTTCTAACCCCAGAAAAAAATTAAAAAGCAAAATTGAACTTCTCAAAGAACAGATAAAATTAGAGAAAGAGCACCAAGACCTCATAATCCAATTAGAAAGATTAAAATCAGGAAAACCCCAAAAATAAAAATATAACTGGACCAAGGGACCCCTGTGTTCTAAGGCCACCCATGAGGGGCGCTATCCCCAAAAGTTTCCTCCTGTTAGACCCACCCATAGATCTAGATAAGGCAAAGGTATTTCCGGTGTCAGAAACAACAGGCGCTCAAGGACAGATTTGGCACTATTACACTGGTTTTGATTTTAAAGTTTTAAAAGAACCACAGCCATTTTAGAAACTGTGGCTGACAATTGGCTTACTCCCGAGGACTGGCAGGCATTAGCCAGAGCCACCCTCTCCAGGGGTAACTATCTCCTATGGAATTCTTCCTGTATACAAGGAAGCTTCCACAATGATAACTTCACTGTTGATGTTGGATTTGTTACCTTCACCAGCTGCAATTAAATACTTAAATTTCTGGTCTCCTATGATGGGTAAGGTTTGAGTCGGGTCCATGTAGAGGACACCTTGACCTAAGACAGGCATTGCCCCCTCAAGGGAATCAGCAGTCTAAAAAGCCATATTTTATATACATATATAAAAGTAAAGGGGGACCTGTAGGAGGCACAATAACTCCAGGCTTCCAGTACTATTGCAAGTGAGTCTTTCCAAATCCTGTGAATCTGCCACATCATGACTCCATGCCACATATCCCTTAATGGCTACCTGGGTACCTCTGACCTATAAAATTCTCTTGGTGTATCAGTGTCATTAGTGACGCTGAATTCCTCTTCCCCTACCTCTGCTGAGCTAGGTTCCTAGTTCTTTTACCCCGCCTATTTCCCTTAAGTCTCCTGCTATGTCCTGGAGGTGGGACTTCCTGTCATAGCCCAGTTGCCTAGTTACTCATGCCTTTTACCCACTGAAGTCATTTCCCTATGTCTCCACTATATATACCCAGCACCTCCCCTGAATAAACGAGACTTGATCAGAATCCTGTCTTGTCTCCATTTCTTGTGTCTCCTGTCCTTTGTCCCCTCCTCAATTCCCCGCTCCTCTCCCAGGTGACCTTCATTGACTGACCCACTGGTTCGGCACAGTTTATTGGTAAGAATATGTTTTTGAATTTACTATGGTTTAACAGATCAATGTTAGAATTTTGTTTTAAATGTATTTGTACAGGATCTCATTGAGGAGCTCGAACTCAGTGATTCTCCTGTTTTCAGCTTTCCCAGTGCTGGGATTATAGGATTGCGTCACTGTGCCAGTCTTGGTGGCCAGCTCAGTGCACCTCATGGTGGGTGGGGAAAGAGTGGCATGTGGTACTGGGGATTGAACCCTGGTCCCTGTGCTTGTCTAAGCAGGCACTTAGTCTGCTGAGCTATCATGCAGGGAGGAGAGGGAATATCAAGATGGCCCTATTGAAGACCAGTACAAAGCCAGTGTACTAACCCACCCACATCACATCCTCCAACTATGACTCAATTAAAAGGACCTGATTATAATATAAAGGCATAAACCTCCAAAAAATATGACAGAAAAATGAGCTCACAGCTGAGGAGAAGCCACTCAGCCAGAGTGCCAGAGTGCTAGCATAGAGGTACAGCCCAGGGCATTCAAAAAAATGACTGAAGATTGAGAAATCATTGAACAACCTCAGTGAAATTATCTAATATTTTGTGGATTGATGGATGCATATTTGTTTCTTATTTTATCTTTTCAAACATTTCACCCGTTTAGATTTTACTTCTCCCACAGATTAGCTTATGGGGAGTTAAGAATTCTTGGGGGCATCTTGTTGCCTTGTTTTTCTATTAATCTATCTGTCTGTCTGTCTGTCTGTCTGTCTATCTATCTATCTATCTATCTATCTATCTATCTATCTATCTACCTATCTATCTGTCATTTTCTGCTGAGAAATCTGGAGTAGAAAATCTTTGTCACTTGTCTGGAGATTCTCTTTAGTTAGTTTTTGTTTTGTTTTTATCTATGTCATGACCTTAGCTTTGATTTCATTTTGATGCTTATACACATCTTCACCTGAGAACAATATGCTCACATTTAATCACTGCATCACAAAGAGGGAAATGACCAATTCTATCAATTTGTAAAAGACAATGTAGATATCAGTTTTATAATTGGAAACCTTTTTTTAACAATTTTCTTAATGGCCCAGAAACACTGTGATATATTGTTACTGATGTAAAAGATGAGAGAATGAATAAGGAAGAGAGAAGAGATGGTACAAGATCACATAATTGAAAATGAGAAAAAAATAGACAACAGAACTTGAAAGAAAGGTACATATTTGAACTTTGTTAACAATTTTACTGCTGGAGATGCACTTAAAGACTAATCTCAGTGAGACCTCTGAAGCTATATTCATCGGGTCTTCTCATCATTTCTCTCAGCACCAACTCATAACATACAGCAAGTGACAAGCAACCTGGGGCATGGATGATGACCAGGGGTGAGTTAAGAGAGCCTGATGGTGTTGGAAAAGTACAGCCAGAATAGGTAAGACCAGCAGGAATAGCTCAGAGTAATGGGAATTTCCAATTCAGTAGAAAGTGAGTATGTCCATCTTATTAGGATATTACTCAAAAGAGCAGCTGTAAAGGTGAAAGCAAAGAGTTTCAAAAATTTATTTTCCCTTATAAAAAGGCATTGTTACAGCCTATGAGAAAGGCTGCTATAAACTTAAAAGTTTGGTAACAAGTTAGGAGAATGCTGCATCATGCTCCCCAAAATGGGAAACCAGATCCTCTTCATGTATAGTCTTTTCGTAGTTTAATTTCCTTAGCTTTCGAACCATTGCAATCAGATCTAGAAGATTCTAAGAAATATTTGAAAAAGTTGGTTTCAGATGCTGTTTTTGCTAAACCTCAAAAACAGCTTTTGAGCAAATATGAAACTGCACATGAGACCTTTTTAAGACCTCTGCTTTCCTCACTCTCAAATGCAAAGGCTATATAGAAAAAAAGGACAAAAGTAGAGCAGGGTGCTTCTGTGGTGCATAATTATGATAAGGCTGAACCTCCTCAAGATCCACTACATAAAGGTGCTCCCCGGCATTCCAAGAGTGTTGGTTCTTTAAATTTCTCCATGTTCTTTAGCAGGAATGACTCTGACAAACTAGGATCTAAAAGGACAGTTATGGCATTGCAAACCATCTTAAAATCTGAGGACTTGAAGGATACAGAACAGAAAGAAGCTAAGAATGAGGTATGTGAGCTGAGGTAAGGCAATTATTGTAATTGCTTTCTAAATTGATGGAAAAAATGGAGGTCTCTAACCCTGTAGTTATTCCCTCTTAGTTCAAAAAAATTTACCCCCTACTGCCATCTTTTAACCCTTCTGCACCTTCATATGAGAAGAAAAAGGATACCCCCATGGAAGTTTATGAAATTGTGGTATCTCAGGCTCTTATGCAAGGGAGACAACAGGAAGACCCTGAAGCTTATTCTGTCCCTTTGGGTATTTTTCCTGTGTTGGTTCAACAACACCCACCAAATGCTCAATTTCCCCAGGGGTATGTACAGTGAGAACACCTACCTCTGGCATTTGAGGTTATTGAAGATTTAAAGCAGGCAGCTATGGCCTATGGTATACAATCAACCTATGTGATTGGATTAATACAAGGATTAACAAATGAACATAGATTAATTCTTCATGATTGGGGAGCTTTTGCTGCACAATTTTGGAGCCAAGCCAATATTTGCAGTTTAGAATTTGGTTGAAAG
Organism: Octodon degus; assembly: GCF_000260255.1. Taxonomy (NCBI): domain Eukaryota; kingdom Metazoa; phylum Chordata; class Mammalia; order Rodentia; family Octodontidae; genus Octodon; species Octodon degus. The sequence continues at coordinate 1,710,311 of NW_004524876.1, forward strand.
ATGAAGCAGATGTTCAAGAGAGGGTTAAAAAGGGACAAAATCTCCCAGTTAATATTTCATCAGATCTACTGACTGGGTCAGGGGCCTGGCTTGGTGTCCAAGCCCAACTGCAATATGATGATGTGGCTATTGTACGAACACTTATTTGTTACTTGAGGTCATGAGAAAAGGTGAAAAGGCCAGAGGATGCTCAAATATCATTTGCTAAGGTTTTCCAATCTAATAAGGAGCCATATGTAGGCTTTGTCTTCCGATTAAAGTAGGCTATACACAAAACAGTGAGAGCACCAGATTTGAGGGATTCATTGATACCGACTATCATTTGGGAATGTGATTACCAATGGTCAAAGGCTCTGTGTCCTGTAAGGGTGCAGGGTACATCATTGGAAGAATATATTAAGACCTGAGCTGATATTGGTTCAGAGCCATACAAAGCCAATTTACTGGCAGCTGCTTTGCAGTCTTTTTTTAAACAAAATCATATAAAATGTTTTAAATGGGAAAAAAATAGGTCATATGAGAAAAAATTGCAGAAAAGGACAAGATAAAAAAGGAGATAAGAGTAAGAAGACTACTCTAGGACCTTGACTGAGATGTGGAAAAGTAAACATTGGGCTAATCAATGCCACTCCAAACTTGATGAGAATGGCCAACCCTTGTAATCTCAGGGAAACTGGAGAATGGGTCCATCATCCAGGGGCCCAGAGATAAACAATACAGGATACCCCCAGTTTCCATTGGCCATCCTGGATTTCAAGCAAATACAGGGTCACAGATCTACCCCTGGAAGTAGAAGTGTGGCTTTAGATCTGATGGCTGTGGAAAATCAAATTTTGCTCCCAGCTTGTGGAGTTTAGAAAATTAAAATTGGCATTATTATCCCTATTCCAAATGATACTGTAGCTCTGATTATAGTAAGGAGTAGTATTACCTAAGGTGTAGTTGTACATTTGGTAATTATTGATAGTGATTATGAAGGAGAAATATTACTTATGATATCTACTACTGAACCTTTGCAAACAAAACTTGAGTGCTTCTTAAAAGTAGAAGTCAACTTCTCTTTATTATGCATATTAGAACACTCACTGCATTGCCTGTCCCTGTTGTCAGCAAGAAACAACCAGATAAATTGTTTAATTATAGGTAATGTTTAAGCAGTTCTTCTAAAGATTTTGTTAAAAAAAAGTTTTTAGAGAACTCCCGCTGCACTCCCAGGACCCCTTCAGACCCACGAAAGCCCAGGACCTACGAGTGTGTGGGAGAGCTTCTGCACTCCCTGCACCCCAGACACCTCTCTGGACCAAGCCTAGGCCTGCCACATGAGTGAAACCTTTCCTCACACTCCTGGAATCCCTGCACCCTCCAGAGCAAGCCCAAGCCCGCTTTGTGAATGAGAACGTCTGCAACGCTCACAGGACCCCGGGAGACAGGCCAAAGCCCAGGCCCAGTGAGTGTGTGTGAGAGCCTCTGCACTCTTCTGGGCCTCCTGGACAACTCTGGACACAGACCAGACCTGGCATACATGCCTGGGGTGAAACTCTGCAGCTGAAGTCTCTGCAGAGAGACCAGGGAAGAAAAAAACTCAGCTAATCCAGGACAGAACACCTAGCCAGAGGGGCAAAAGAGGTTCACTTCCAAGGGCTGTAGCAGGAAGGAGCTAAACACAGAAGTGAGACCCATACAAGGCACAACTGGACAAACTCAAACTTAGTAGATCTGCACCCAAATTTTAGTATTGCTAAGGTTATAACTGCACCAAAGCTCTACACCAAAGGTCAGAGGACAGTGCTATACAAAATGATGAAGAGAAAGAGCAAAATGCAATCTCAGGTCCTGGACCAACCCAGAACAAGTACAAAGGATATTAGCACAGCTGAAATGTCTGAATTAATAGCATCTGAAGTAAAGAAACAATAGAAGAAAGGTATAAAGGATCTCAGATCAGAATTAATGTCTGAAATAAAAACAGAAATCTCAGAATTAACAGCGTCTGAAGTAAGAATCAAATATAGAAACATGGAGGAAATGAGATCAGAAATAATCTCTAAAGTAAAAGAATTGATAACTACTTGTAAAGAAGACACTGATAAAAAAATAAAGGAGATTAGAAAAATGATGGATTCCTTGAATGAGCACTACAGGAAAGAAATAGATAGCATGAAGAAGAGTCAAAGAGATAGAGAGGAACTTAAAATTTCAATCACAAGCTTGCATAAACATTTGAGTGCAAATAAAGATAAAGCTTCAGATCTAGATGATGCAGTTGCAGCTAGTTAAAAGGTAAGAAAAAAAATATCTTAAAAACACCTAGAATGCAGGAAAAATTATTCATCACCTGCAAGATGATGCAAAGATGAACAATGGGAGACTAATAGGCATCAATGAGACAGAATCAATGCAAATTATATAAAAAGCATGTGGGCAGAAGTAATAGCAGAAAACTTCCCAAATATGAGGAAATGATCTGACATTCAGGTAAGCAAAATATACTGAACTCCAAATAACTTCAACCCAACTAAGAATACACTGAGATATGTAATAGCCAAATCCCAGAAATTCAGCACAAGAACAATACACTGAAAGCCACTAGAGAAAAGAAACACATGACATTTAAAGGAAAACCCATCAGAATAATGGCAGACGTCTCCTTACAAACCATGAAGGCAAGAAGAGCATGGAGAAGAGTACTTCATGTACTCTATGAAAACAAATTTGAGACCAGACTACAATACGCAACAACTCTCTTTCAAGTTGGATGGAGAAGTGAAATACTTCCATGACAAACAAAAACTAAACAATTCATGATGTCAAATGTTACCCTACATAGACTACTAAAAGATGTCCTAGAGAGGGACCAAACTTATCAGAACTCCATGAATGAGAACAGAAGGAACCCACTAAATAGGGAAAACAGTTAAACACAGGAGAAAAAGAAGTAAATAACAGCAGGTAAAAAAACATGTCAAGCATAAATCAATACATCTCAATTATATCCATCAATGTAAATGAACTCAATTCACCAATAAAAAGAAATAGACTGGCACAGTGGATTAGGAAACAAAATCCAACAATATGCTGTATACAA
>NW_004524876.1:1713900-1715556 GCF_000260255.1 Octodon degus
TGCTTAAATATATGCAAGAAAACAGAAGTCATCCATGCATAATATCTGACCATAGTACAATGAATCTGGAAATAAACGAAACAAGAAAACAGAAAAACTCCATAAATACATGGAAATTAAACAACACCCTACTTATCAACCAATGGGTCATAGATGAAGTTAAACAAGAAATTCAACAATATCTACATTTCAATGAAAATTCAAGCACAATTTATCAGAATTTGTGGAATATAATGAAAGTAGTTCCCGGAAGGGAAATTTATAACTGTGAACTCACAGTTTAGGAAAACAGAATGGGAACAAATGAAAACCCTTATAATGTACCTCCAACATCTAGATAAGTAAGAGCAAACCATACCCAGAGCCCAAAGACAGGAAGTAATCTTAAAGATTAGAGCAGAAATTTATTCAATTGAGACAGAGAAAACAGTTCAAAGAATTAACAAATCAAAAAGCTGGTTCTTTAAAAGATAAAGTAAAATTGATAACCCCCTAGCTAACCTTATCAAAAAGAGAAAAGAAAAAATTCAAATACAAGGGATAAGGAATAAGAAGTGTATAAATACCACAGACCCAATGGACATTCAGAAGATTATCAAAGCTACTTTGGGAACCTTTAATATCACGAAATAGAAGACACAGATAAAATGGACAGATTCCTAAAAAGGTACAAATTACCAAAACTGAATTGAGAAGATATAACATCTCTCAATAACCCAATAATAGCCAATGAAATATGAAATGTAATAAGAAACCGACCAACAAAGAAATGTTCAGACCCTGATGGATTTACAGCTGAATTGAACAAGAAATTTATGAAAGATATAATCTCAGTACTCCCCAAACTCTTCAACAAAATTGAAAAGGAAGAAATCCTCCCAAAATCATTCCTGGAGGTGAGAAATGTACTGATATCAAAACCAGGGAAAGACACAACTAAAAAAGAGAATGACAGGCCAATCTCCCTCATGAACACATAGGCAAAAATCCTCAGTAAAAACCTAGCAAATAGAACACAGCGAATCACCAATGTGATTATACACCATGACCAGGTAAGATTCATCCCAGGGATGCAAGGATGTTTCATTATATGCAAATCTATAAATGTAATACACTATAGCAATAGAGCAAAGTCTAAAAACTACATGATCATCTCAATTGATGCTGAAAAGGTCTCTGATGAAATCCAATCCTCATTCATGTTCAAAGTCCTACAGAAAATTGGAATAGATGGCCTCTACTTCAATCTGATAAAAGCCATCTATGACAATCCAATGGTTAATATAATTCTAAATGGGGAAAAACTAAAATCTTTTACTCTTAGATCTGGTAAAAGACATGTGTCTTATATCTTCCTCCTACTCAATATAGCTCTGCAATGATTAGCTACAGCCATTAGACAAGAGAGAATAATAAAAGGAATAAGAAGAGGTAAAGAAGAAGTTAAATTTACATTATTTGTTGATGACATGATGCTTTACTTTGAAGACCCAAAAAACTCCACCAAGAAGCTACTAGAATTGATACACAAATTCAGTAGCATAGAAGAATACAAAAATCAATACCCAAAACTCAATAACATTTCTCTACACAGACAACATACACAATGAGAAGGAAATTAGAGAAACAATACCTTTTACAATGGCATGGAGGAAA
>NW_004524876.1:1716222-1717131 GCF_000260255.1 Octodon degus
GAACTCTTGAAGACATATGGGTAGGCAAAGAGTTCATGAACAAACATCAAATTGCACAGGAAATAGTTGAAAGAATTAACGACTGGGACATCCTCTTATTGAGAAGTTTTTGTACATCAATAAATTACCAACAAAGTGAAAAGACAACCCACAAATTTGGAAAAAATCTTAGGTAATAATCATGCAGATAAAATTCTGCTCTCTAGAATTTATAAATAACTAAAAACCATTAAGGCCCCAAACGTTAAAGACCCAATGCAGAAATGGGCAACACAGTTGACCACACACTACTCAGGACAAAATTAAAGAAGTGAATAAATATATGAAAAAAAATGCTCCACATCACCAACCATCCTTGAAATGCAAATTCAGACAACAATACGATAAAATCTCACCCCAGAAAGAATGGTTGTCATAAACAAATCAACTAACAACAAATTTTGGAGAGGCTGTGGGGAAAAAGGAACCCTTCTCCATTGCTGGTGGGAATGTAGACTGGTTCAACCATTATGGAAATCAGTGTGGAGACTCCTTCAAACACTAGGACTGGAAATCCCACTTAAATCAGCTATCCCCCTACTAGGAATTTTCCCAGAAGAATTGAAAACATCATATCATACTGATATATGTGTACCTATGTTTATAGCAGCACAATTTATGATAGCCAAATCTTGGAAACAACCAAGATGCCCATCACCTGAATAATGGATGAAAAAGATGTCGTAATTTTATATAATTGAGTATTACTCAGCTTTAAAGAGTGATAAACTTGAAGCATTTATATTTAAGTGGAAGACACTTGAAGATGTACTCATAAGTGAAATAAACCAGACCCACATGTGTAAATTCATATAGTCTCTCTAGTATAAGGACTCAAAAGAAGAAATATAAATAGAAAAGTATAATACA
>NW_004524876.1:1718121-1719470 GCF_000260255.1 Octodon degus
TCAGTACAGGGTTTCAGGATAAATCCTGAGGGGGCTTACTGAACTTATCAGATACAAAAGTTACATTTCTTGTTATATAGGTCTTGCTTTATTTTGGTCTTAACGTTCCAGCAGAAAGATATAAAATGGATTTATAAGGGGTGAAGCCATCTTGGTACACTGGGCTGTAAATGCCCCAGATGAACAACTTCTGACATTGCCAGTCCCACTGATGACCCACTACTATTATGGACTACTTGACTCTACTGGAATATTTGGCTGAATTCACACACCTGCAATATTCAAATGACAATGGAATATCCTTCTCTGACAAAACTAAACAAAACAATGGGATACAAATGAATGCCCATTTTGTATCTGTATATTCCAAATAGTTCACATAGACATACAGCTACATTCTCTTAATTCAATGAATAAGCAGATTTGTTCTTATAGTGTTTGTGGACAATATGTCATGTCTGCATCTTGTAGAATGAATAACCACTGAGACAACAATGTGCAATGCACTTATTATTGAAACTGTCTTACTCTTCGGTTGAGAAACTGTCTCATTGTTATTTGTTTGTCAATAAAATTATTTTTTAAAAAAAGTTCTTTTAAATTGCAAACAGTTGATTCCAAAGCATGGAGCTCCACCAGGGGGAGGAGCACAAATGGAGATCAGGGAGGGCTCTAATCTCCCATCCACTCCCATCCTAGGCTGACCGGGATGGACATCTACAAGATAGTGTCAGCCACAGAGGCCTGTGTTCCCGTTGCTAAGTAGGTCGGTCATGACTATGACATGCTGTGGCTCTAGCATTAGCTGTGTGTGTGGCTGACTTTGCAAGCTCTCAGCAAAAACACAGCATCCAGTGGTGAGAACCAGAGTGACAGCAGGCACACACAGTGGCTGCACTCAGAGGCTATGGCTACCAAGCTATAAAGCTTTAGGAGGTAATGTGAGCTCAAGAAAACCCTTGGAGATACTAAGACTATTAAGCTGCTGCTAGTGGTTCAGCCAGTGTAGCTATGGAGTAAAATCAACAAAAGACAGAGCCCCAACCAAATGGCCTGCAGGTTTTGTTTGGTTGAGTCACTGCTGTTTATACAGGAAAATCAAAGTTATAATTCTATCCAAACAAACCACTGTTTAAACCACACTAGAAGTCCTGGCATGGTGGCACATGCTGGTAATCCCAGCACTGGGAGGCAGCAAAAAGGAGGATCATTATGAGTCTGAACTGCATAGTGAGACACTGCACACACACACAAACACACACACACACACACACACACACACACACACACATCCTTAGGGCACACCAGATTCTTATATTGCTTAATTGATCATTCATTTTTGCTAAAAA
>NW_004524876.1:1720975-1723913 GCF_000260255.1 Octodon degus
GTGGGAAAAAATCATTAGAGAGGAGTGCAATAAATGAATAAGAGGTGCACCAACCTTTTTATTCATTAAGGAGAAGCTCCTAATAATCTCAATAGTCTCTTAGGAGACACCCTCAATAGATAGGATATTGGTTAAAAGATAAAGTTTTTCAAAAAAAAGTTACAATAAGCAGTTCTCTTTAAAGATGGTGTTGGTACAAAACTAAATTAAGAAACAAAGGTTTCCATATGTGTATGGCAATTCATTATTGTTGTTCTCATAGTATATTAAGTTTATTTATGATTCCAGGTGTACAGATCCTTCAAAATGTAAAACAAAGATTGCTTATTGGGATGTGACTTTTTCTCAGATCCAAGCTTCTGCCTTTAACATAAAGCTTGTGATGTACATTCCATTAAGGATGACTAATTAGATAAAAATTTGTTATGTATAAGATAGAGATAATTGGTTAAAAGTACTATGTTATATCAAAATGAAAATCTAAGGTTGTAGGCAGTTTCTGAACTAGAAATACAATAGGCAGTCAGACAGGGCCAGGCCTTCAAAGAGACAATATGGAAAACAAGGTGACATTGCAACTTGGAAGAGACAGACACTCCAGTATAGGCCAGATCTCAAGACAAAAGAGGAAACATACAGCTACATCCTTCCCTAGGGATGGGCATCAGGGATTGACATTCTGAACAAATATCAGTCATCCTCAAAGAGCCCAAATGAGTCACTAACCCAACCCCCATCAGGAAGAGACCCTGTCCCATATTCATGCCCACTTACTATGTGACTCACTTCCTCATTTGGTACTGGATTTAATCAGTTTTACCTGAGCAGTGGTGCTTGTAATCTCATTGACTGACCATAGTTTTGTCCCACTTCCTGCCCATCTGAGTTCCCATGTTCTCACCACCTTATACCTGCCTCACTGCATGATTTTCCTCTATAAAAGTCCCTGGAAGACAGCTTCCAGGGGATCTCTCACTTGGGGACCCCCCTCTTGTTCCTCTCATGGACAGGAGCTTTCTTTCCCCCTGTAAATATATTCTGCTTATAACCTCCATTTCTTCCTAAAATTCATTCTTCAGTTTTAGCCAAAACAAACTCATCCAGGTCAGGTCAGAAGATCATTTTTCCTCTATATCACTTGGAGGTCCCCTGTATCATTTGGAGGTCACTCACCCAAGATCAGTTTTTCTCCCCACATTACAGATACCTTTCAGTTTGGGAAATATTTTTTCCCCTATATCACTTGGAGGTCATCCACTCAACATCATCATTTTTTGCTCCCTGTATCATAAGTATGTTACAAAATGTCATCAGGATTGTCTTACTAAAATGCTGTATATGGTTTTAATTTCTAAATTTATGTGTAAAATTATGTAACTTTTGTCTGTTAACATTGTATAGGGACGTAAATACTAAAATATCCATGGGTGATTATAAAACCAGCTAATAGAAGCTTAAACAAAATGCTCATTAAATGCAAAGGGGAAATGGTATAAGAATACACATGAAAACACCTAGATTAATTTTACAAAAAGCTCTATTTGCATTAAAATTTTCAAATCAACTTCTAGATGTATCTTCTGTAGGTGGACAAAAAGAAATACTGGAAAAGAGATTTGGGTGCCAACTTGACAAAACCTAGAAAATGAGCAAACATAAATATTTTAATAGAAAAATAGTGCCAAATTGTTTCTTTCTATGATGGTTTTGCTGTCATTTCTGGTAAATATTAAAGGTAATTTTAATTACTGGGCTTGATATACATGTCTAAATTCTTCTATTAGCTTTAACTTTTGTAGGGATAAAATTTATATTCTTAAAGCATGGACCAGGATTTTGCTTCCAGTATAACTACAATGCCTATGGCAAGACTCTCCTTCTATGATAGTGTTCCAACATTTGCTGGAGACACTAAAGAGGAGAACAAAAAGAATGAACTCTTGATAGCCATAGATTTAAAAATAATAGCAGTCATAGCCACTGATACAGGGAGAAAAACTGGTCTCGAGTGGGTGACCTCCAAACCATACAAGGAACCTCCAAATGACATAGAGAAAAACAATCTCTGGACCTGACCTGCATTAGTTCGTGTACTCTACAACCGAAGAATGAATTTTAGGAACAAACGGGGGTTATGAGCAGAATACATTTATTGAGAGAAAGAAAGCTCCTGTCCAAGAGAGGGAGAGGAGGGGGCCCGAGTGGGTAGTTCCCCGGGAAGCTGTCTCTTCCAGGGATTTTTATACTGTAAAACCATGTGAGGCTAAGGTAGAGGGGATGGGAACTCACTTAGGTGGGCAGGAGGTGGGACTAAACTATGGTCAACCAATGGGATTACAAGCACCATTGCTCAGGTAAAACTGATTAAATTCAATATCAAATGGGAAAGCGAGTCAACGTAGTAAGCGGACATGAATATGGAACAGGGTCTCTTCCTGTTGGGGTTGGGCTAGTGATTCATTTGGGCTCTTTCAAGTTGACTGATACTATCTAGAATATCAATCCCTGATGCCCATCCCTATGGAAGTATGTAGCTGTGCTTCCTCTTTTTGTCTTGGTCTTGAGGTGTGGCCCATATGGGAGTGTCTGTCTCTTCCAAGTTGGAAAGTCACCTTGTCTCCCATCTTGTCTCCTTGAGGCCCTAGCTCTGTCTAACTGCCTATAATATTTCTGTCTAACTCAGCTGCCTGCAACACCACAACTGCTACAGCCTGAAAAGCTTTGAGCCAAGGTGTATAAACTGTTCACTTTGTGCAGCAGTGACACACAGACTCAGAACAATTATAGACTTAAAAGACACATAGATTGAGAGCTAATACTAAGATAAATGATTTAGAACAAGCTGCTGTCATGCTAGTAGATCAATAGCATAACTTTGTTTAAAAAAATGATTGACATACCTCCTCATTCTGTGTAACTCCAATTCCATGGAATCAAA
>NW_004524876.1:1724113-1724629 GCF_000260255.1 Octodon degus
TACTAATCTGTTACAAGACATCTCTAATGGCATTGAAACCTTTAAATCCTTTTCATGTTATTCCATGGTTTAGTGGGAGTATAGTAACAATTTGTTTATATTGTCTCTGTACTGTTTGTATATCTTGCCTGGCCACAAGGTCAAGTCAACCAAGCCATGAATCAACAATCTACAGTCCTTGCTCTGATGCTTCATAGGACTTCAGCATAAAACAGAAATGGGGAATTACAGTGATCTAAGTCAGAAGCTTACTGTACGGAGGGAGCAAGGAACAAAAATCAGAGCTTAAGGAAACTGATTCCTTGTTACTGGGCAAGCTGGAGACAAGGTAGTAGCAGATTCCTGGAGGTAGGCTCTGTAGTTCTCTGTTCCTTTACCTGGGAAGTTACCAACCGATGATATGAAAATGATTTGGTGAATGCCAAAGGCAAATGGATAGCAGTTTGTTTATACCAAATTACTTATGCACATTCCTTTGATTTTTGTAGCCCTCAATAAATGTGAGAAGTTTTCCTG
>NW_004524876.1:1724792-1728750 GCF_000260255.1 Octodon degus
TTTTGGGGCAGAGGAAGTGATTGTGAAAAATGTATGTGTAGTTGGAGATTGAGGAAACCTGAGAAAGTCAGAAACACACTATGCTGCTACCAAATTTTTTTTTTAATTTTTTATTATTAATTTTGTTGAGAAAGACATAGAATGAGACTGTTTCAAAATAGGTTGGTAGGACAGTTACAATAATTAATACATTGCATATTGCTGTCTTCATAGTAGTTATTCAGAGTACAAGGCACAAACATGATATCTTGTCAAAGTTCTTGATGCAGTTTTCGTGGAGCTATTGCAAAATTCCCAAAAGTAATAATATTAAGAATAATTAGGGGGGCTGGGGAGATAGCTCAGTAGAATACGTGCTTGCCTGGCAAGCACAAGGGCCTGAGTTCAATCCCCAGTACCACCAAAAAAACAAAACAAAACAAAAGAATAATTAGTCATCATGTATATGATGAAAGGAGAAAACATAGAGGGCTGTTGAGATAGTTCAGTAGAAAAATGCTTGTCTGGCAAACACAAGGTTCTGAGTTCAATCCCCAGTAACACCAAAAAAAAGGAGAAAACAAGAGAGTTGAATAAGAAAGGAAAAAGAAAAAAAAAATCCCACACAACTGGGAAAACATAAAGGTACAGACTGTTTTCAGTCCTACTTACACTGCATTCACAGATCATCTTAGATGTGTGCACTGGGGTCTGGATGTTCTGCAAGACTTGCTTGAATTTTGTTGTGCTCCTCTGCGCATAGTCAACTGGTGGTTTACTTTTTCCCTCTGTTCTATGAGGCAATAACTCCAATTTAGTCAGAGGGTGCAGGGCACAGTGTGGCTTCTCAAATACAATTTTTTCTTCTGGTTTCTGAAATGGGCCCCTTAAGTGTCCCTCTCTTCTCTAATGCCCTGGGCCATGCCTGTGTTTCAGCACTCTGCCTCCTCACCTCTGAGCTCAGGTCTCTTTCATTATATTCCTTGGAGGTTGCCACCTTTATGTTGTATTTAGACACTTTTAATTGAGTCAGAGATGGAGGACATGGTGTGCTTTAGCCAGGATCCAGTTTTTCACTGATTTCCAAAAGGGCTATCTTGATATTCCCTCCCTTCCCTGCATGAAAGTCTCCAGGGCTCCCTTTCTGTTCCTGATACATACAGCTGTGCAGAACACACCACACTGAGAATGTCTCTGTGCCCATGTGACCATTGGCCAATACTTTCTTCTCCATTTTCCACAAAGTGTCACTATCCAGGCAACAAAATTTGGGGTGTAGGGTTCTTGGTGCTTAGCAAAGTATGGCTGGGTTGGCAGTCAGGGGTCAAGTGTATTTTTTGAAGAGAGCACCAGCTATTCTACAGGAACAGAATTCTGCAGGGTTTGAGAGAACAATGATAGAGCAGCTCTTCTGGCACTGCTCCAGTTACTTTTCTCCCCAGGATTTCACTAGACATAATCTTTGTCACATCTGAGCCATGTTTCTCTCGGAGTCTAGGCCTGGGTCTCTGATCAGTAGTGTTTTTTTTTTTTTTTTTCTGTTGTTGTTGTTTGTTTTGTTTTGTTTGGCTGAACTGGGAATTGAACTCAGGCCCTTGCACTGAGCCATCTCCCTGGCCCCAAGTACCGTTTTCTTATTTTTTACTTTCCCAAAAGTTCACTAGAGCTAGCTCAGTCACTATCCTCTGGATGATTCTCTAGATTTCAGTTTCTCTCTGTGCTCTACTTTGCAAGTATCTTGCTTTCTGGGCTACAACTCCGAGTGCATGGGTTGATAGGTGCTTATTCCAGCAGTCTGACTCCCTTCCTCAGGGAGTAGGTCCTCTCCCTAGAAGATATTTTCACTGGGCCTGGAGTATGAGGGTGCCACAATCCAGACAGAGCCCAGCGTCCTTTGTTAAGGAGCAGTGGTACTGGATCAGCCTGGCGATCCCTTCCTCAGGTTGTCTTTCTACGTTCAGCTTTGTTGGCCTTCCTTATACCTGGGCACCTGTACCTACTGCTAGCAATCCCTGAGCTTCCCTCCCATGCCTCTGCCTCTAGTTGTCTATGATGAAATCAGAAAAGAAATGTGAAACTATATGGAGAAGCACATAATGCTCCTTTGAGAGCTGGAGTTTTATTGAAAGCATAAAGATACAGACTAAAAAGGAGTAGTAAAATATTTCTGAACTGCAATACCCAAAAATAGCCTGACAGTGAATTTTAATCTGGAATTTGTGAATGCTCATATATTGAGAGATCTATTTCATTTTATAGATTCACTTTATATTATTTGATTCTACAAAGGTTTTTACATAGAAAGCAATATGATTTGTGAAAGTCTAAGAGATATTCTAGATTTGTGTCATGATCAGGTTTGATAAATTACATTATTAATATACATTTATTTATTATGTAATATAACATTTACAATATTTAGCTTCTGACAAAGTATATGATCCAGTTCATAACATTATTCGTGTGTGTGTGTGTGTTTACCTGCAGGGTCACATTATGCAGCAGGGACTCGTAGTGCTCCTCCTGTTTTCTGCCTCCCTAGTTCTTGGATTACAGGCGGTGTACCACCAGGACCTGACTCACTAGCTTAGCGTGCCTGGGGGCAAGGCTGATACAGCATGTGGCATAACATTATTTTGTTGTTGTTTTCCTTATCTGATTGTTTTTAAAACTTTCTGTATTTAATCTTATTTTCTGTGGTATACTCTTTGCTTTTGTTTTGTTTTTTCTTCACATCAGTACTGACCATTATTTCTTCATAGGCATTTTTATCAGTTCTGGCTCTTGAAGTTATATGCATTTATACCCAAGAGTTGCAAAATTTGATCACACATTCACCCAGATCTCTGATGCTTAATTCTGTGTATCCATGTGTTCTTATTTATTTCACCCTTTCTTCCTTAAGTGTGAGTTTGTTGTGTGTTGCACGCTTTGAATTGGCATCTCTTCAAAATAACTGATGACAATGTTCTAAATTATATAAATTATACCAAAGGACCCATAGTCTTCTCCTTGTGATGGGCCATATCTGACATTTCCTTTTGATTCTAATTTTCATCTTGCCAATGAAATGTACCCATTGGATTGTTTGTGGTGTCTTCGTTTTCACTAGTCTTTAATATATAACTCATAGTCATTTCAGATTCTCTCTTGTAGATCTTCTCTAAATTCTTTTGTTCAATTTGAATTTGATTTTTTGACTGTTTCATTTTGGAAAATATTTTATTATTAAACTTTTGCTTTTATGTTTATGCCTCAAAAACTTGTACTGAGTATTAGGTATTTTGTAAAGGCTATTAATACAAAAATAATTAAGTTATGTACCTAGAAACTAATGTGCCTCTTTTCTGCCCTGTATTTAGTATGAAGAATTGAGTCTTTTCAGGCAGATGCTGTATGGCTTTACAATTTCTTACTCCTGAGGTCGATCTCACTGAAACACAGATATGAAGCCTCCATTGTTCCTTTCTAGGGTGTGGGCTTCCCTGACAAAATACATTCTTAACATCTCTTCTGCCCTTAGAGTTAAATCTCTTCAACTGCACTTCAAGCATATCTCCCTTCAAACTTAGCTTTTCTCAGAATAGACTGTGGCTCCTCATTCCTAAAAGCTTTGTTGTCTGGTGTCAATATGTTGAGGTGTATTCTATTTTCTGATTAAGCCACAGATTCAGGCTGCAGTTGCTTCCTGGTACCTCATAGATTAGACTTTCTTATATTTCTCCTCTCAGATATAGGCTGTGGCTAACAGTATATCCCTGATAATTTTCATGAGGTAGTTTTTAAATCTTACTCATTTTTCCTTCTTTACTTCCTTCTTTCCTTTCTCCTTGTCCTTCTACTTCCCTATCTCTTTCTCCTTATCCTTCTCCTCTCCCCTCCCTCCCCTCCATGCCTTCTACTTCTCTTCTCTTCTCTTCTCTTCTCTTCTCTTCTCTTCTCTTCTCTTCTCTTCTCTTCTCTTCTCTTCTCTTCTCTT
>NW_004524876.1:1729195-1738453 GCF_000260255.1 Octodon degus
ATTTTCATGATCACCTCACCTATACTTTTTTTTCTTTCTCTAAGTAACTTAACCTTTTTCTTTCATAATAGTTACATAAATTAAGGATTCATTGGGAAGCTGAGGCAGGAGGATCATTGTGAGTTCAAGACCAGTCTGGGCTACAAAAAGAGCTCAAGGTCAGCCTGAACTGCATAGCAAGACCATGTCTCAAAAAGACCAAGAAAAAATTAAGAATCCTTGGAAAGTCTTGTACTCGTTCTATCGCAGACACTGTTCACATACTCAGGCTTTCACTATAAGGACCAAATAGAAGAATTTTTTCTACCCACATTAAGGAAGACTCATACAGAAGTATTTGAGATTAAACATAAGTATCTCTCCCCCAGCCTCCACTCATCCTCTAATATTCTCCCACAAGTTTCCATTTATCCACTAGCTATAGTAAGTAAATGATTACCTGAGTTTTTAAGGTCTTTTTGTATCATCTCAAGTTTTAAAAAGGTTCCTGCTTCTTCTGTCCTTGGAGGCATCCATATTTTCTTAGAGTTCCTTTAAATTCAGTTCCAGATACTTTTGTCTAGTGTGTATTGTTGTTGTCCCAAAGACATTTTGTGTCCCTTCATGATCTAGTCTAAGTTTTACTTTGGTTGTAGTTAGTACCCATGTCTTAGCAACTTTTCTGCCACTGAGACACATTATCCAACACACAATTTAAAATAGAGTCTTCCACTTTGCCTCATGAGTTTAGTCCATGGTCACAGACTCCAGGGCAGAGACAGGCTGACAGAGGGGTGCGATGGAAGAAAAAGGGCGCAACCCGAGTCTTCCAGGAAGCACAGTGAGAGAAAGGAGGCGTCCATGAAGATAGTGCAACCTCACAGGTCACACTGCTTCTGACCAGGCCTCCACCTCAGCAGCACATGGAGCTCCAACCTCATGAGTGGCTCCATCCAATGATTAGGACCGTGGCACAGTCCACTCACCCTGAAAGCTCTAGCTCTGAACATATGAGCCTTTTGAAGGACAACCGATATCTCAACCATATCCTGGCTGCAAAATGGCTAAAGTCTATTTCTTTCTGCAAAATGCCTTTTCTCCATCAATAAAAGTTGCCAAACTTTGAATGTTTCCTGAACTGTTGGAAAATGTGAAGTCTCCTGCGAGACTTAAGGTACATTGTGAGCTGTCAGCTCCTTTATGAGTACAAAACAAAGCTTAATATTACCAACATGTAATGACACATTCTAGGCTTTCTCATTTTAAAATGGATGAACAGAGACATAGAAATAAATAAGAGCAACAGAAGATGGAAATTAAATAGTCAAGCATTAAATCCTATAGTTTTAAGTTCAGCATCAGGGACAAGTCATGGTGAGATGTGTGCTCCACATAAGTTGGCCAGCCAGACTCATAGGGCATTAGCAGTTACCCACCACATGTACCTTCTCTTGAGGCATCTCTAACACTGCCTGTCGCTCAGCAAAGATTATAAGTTGTTGCTGTTTTCAACACCCTGTCCTACCTGTACCCTGTGCCTCCTGTATCCATAGTACTTTCAGATTCACACTCACTGCTTCACACGCTGCATTCTTGAGGCACATTACCTGGCAGCTTAGTCCTTCCTCTGTAATCTAGGTAGTGTTCTACCCTATCTACCCCACAATGCTAGTATCATCTTTGCCTTTAAAACCATCACTAAGGGCCAGGGAGATGGCTCAGAGGAATAAGCACTTCCCTGGCAAGCGCAAGGGCTTGAGTTCAATCTTTTGTTCTGGGAAAAAACAAAAACAAAAAACAAAAACCAGAACTATATGGACAGTATCAAGATCCTCTGCCAGCTTAATCAGTAGCTACATCCCCTTGGATAATATCAGCAGAAGATTTTGAGTGCCTGAATGATTTAAATAAAAGAGACATTCCCCTTAATCTCTGAATGAACAGAATGTCTTTGGGCTCTGTTTTCAAATGATAGTTTTATACATTTTTAATTAAAAAAAATAAAAACATTAGAAATGATACAGGATTTCAAAACAAGATGAAAGGAAATCAACAATAGTTGTTATATTGAATATTGTTATCTTCAAAGTAATTTTCATATTACCAAATATAAGCATGCAATATTCATTCAAAAAATTAATCATTTATCCTTCCTTTCATTTATCCAATAGATATTAGTGGTACAATTATTTTAGCTTAGCTTTGCTTTCTTTCTTTCTTTCTTGCTTGCTTGCTTGCTTGCTTGCTTGCTTGCTTTCTTGCTTTCTCTTTCATTCTTTCTTTTATACATTTTTTCTTTCTTTTCTCCATTCCTTCATTCCAGTTGTTCTTTCTTTTTGAGCAATTTCTTTCCTTTTATAATATTTATTGCACTTTTTGGATTTTGTTTACTTTTTCAGATTGAACTCAGGCCCTTGCACTTGCCAGGCAAGCACTCTTTTCCTGAGCCATCTCCCCACCCCAAGTTTTTCACTTTCTTATACTAGGTAGATGGTATTATGTTTACACATGTGGGTTGGATTTAATGCACTTATCAGTATGGTCTCTAGTATCTCCATTTACCTATACAAGCCTCAAGTTTATCTTTCTTAATACCTGAGTAATACTCCATTGTATAAAAAGTTTTTCCATTTTCAGTTGCTGAAGTCTGGACCTCCCTGAGATTTCATCACACCATCTTCCCTAGGTTCCTGATGTGAATTATGTATTTTTTTAATGCTAATCTTTTTAGCAATTAGCACTACAAGCTCCCAAATTTGTAGACACTTTCTGATGAAACCAAACAGTTTTCTGTCTTGGAGATATTAGATTTCTTTCTCATTCTTACTATAGCTCTATTTAACAGCAGTTACAAGTACCTAAGTACTTAGTACAAGTACCTAAGTACAAGTACCTAAGCCCACCAGCCTTAATTGCAAGCTCTTCCAAAAGTCTGAGGACATGGGAAAACTGTAGACAAATTTTCTACCAAAGTGTATCATATGAAAATTCTAGTCCAACTGCCAATGGAGTCTTTGTTCCCAACTGAAAATTTTTGAGCCTGACCTTTTTTGTTGCTATTAGCAGTCTCATCTTCTGAGCTTCTAACATCAATCACTCTTGACATCAATCACTCTTGATAACATCCTAAGATCTCTCTAAACCTTCTTCTCCAAGTTTTTCCAGACTCATTCCATTTTCTTTTGGTAGTTGCTTAGGGAATGAGTGGAAAAATTTGGAAAAGCAGGTTTCGAGAGTTCCTAGGGTCTCTTATTGCCTTTGCCATCTTCTGCTGCCTTGAATTATTTCCCATGCACCACGCCACCACCCTGCCTTGGAGCCAGCTGATTATGGGCTGAAATCTCCTCAAACTGTGGGCTAAATAAACCTTTCCCTCTTTAACTCTGGATATTGGGCATTTTTTCTCAGCAGTGAGAGAGAAGCTCTCAAGATACCCTCCTTTAAACTGATGAGGGCTTCGGAAGGCACACTTGACCTACAGTATCATGGCATTTAACATAAGATCCACTTCCTCGAATGTCACAAAACACGCACTTCCATATTGTTAACTGCACACACTATGCTGTACCACTGATATCACGCATTTACTTATGTAAGATACTGAAATATTTCACAAATGTTTGAATTTCTTTCAAACCCTACTCCTCTTATATTCTTCATTTTTAAATCTGATTAATAAAGAGTTCTCACAAAAGTGAAATCATATAGTGTGACTGTTCATAGTGATTGTCAACTTAGCTAGAGCAAGAAATGCCAAACAGATTAGTAAAGCACAATTCTGATATGTCTAGTGCCTAGTAAATGTGGAATTTGGAGGCTTATATCTGATCTTGGCCCATGTTCAGAAGATCAGGATGCTAATAGGAATGAGTAGAGTAAATTAATCTTGGGTGGTTTCAACTAAAAATGCTAAATCTTCAAATTTGGACTGGAGGCCTTGTATCTTACACTCTGTCAAAGAAATTATCTATATTTAGTGCAGGCTCTAAACTTTGTATGAGGTTTATTTCATAGGTGGAGCACTCATGATATTATAGAAGAAATTTGAGGGCAATAAAACATTCATGCAGTGTTAGCAGTACTACTGAATGCTCAGCCAGATTCTGGAGCCAAAAAGCAAAGATAAATGATTTGAAAAGTTTGCAGTTTGGCCAGATGGAATGTGATATAAATTTGGAGTAAAACGGCATGCAGTTCCCTATGAGTAAAGCCTACTATATTGTATTAGAGCAATAGGAAAGTGTTTTTACAAGATCTCCAGAATGGGCTAGACCACAGGCATTGCACGCTCAGTGCTCTAAATTGGAAAACTGTTTGAAAGATTTTCTTTTCAGAAAAGAACCCAAGATTCAGCACTCATAAAAACCCTCTCAGGGAAATGTTTCTTTGATTTCATCCATTTATATTCACTACTACCTATTATAAGTGGGCTGAGCAATCGCACAGTCTGGTGACAGACCTTGGCCTCACATGGGTCGTGCTGGTTTTTACACATGAAGAATGCACAAGTGTTGGATTCAGGGAGACATCCCTCCAAATTTCAAAGCAAACTTTGAAATGACAGAGAAGAATCCCATGAAGGACAGTATGTGACACTGGGGAAATAAAGCCAAAGATCCAGCCAAAGAAGTCAGACAGGAGCAAGGAACATGTGAGAAAGGCTGCAGGGAAGGCAGGAAACTGAGCCAGCTCAACAGAAGCCATGTGGGCTGTAACCATGGAAACTCCAGGGGTGAGGAAGCTCCAACCTCTGGCACTCATATCTCACAGCCAAGCCCCAGGGTTGCCCGACATGGAGCGACAAAAGTTAATGTGTGCCATGCTCAATTTTGGTCTTTCTTTGTTCACATTCTTTTCTGTCTCTCTCTTCATCATTTTTGGGATGGAAGCATTTACCCTAGTACATAGTATCTGGGGATAACTTTCTTTTTATTTCAAAAATGTTTCATAGATTAGATTTTACATTACATCTCAGAGGAAAATTTGACTTGGACTTTTGACAAATGCTGGAAGTATTGAACCTTCAGGGAAAGGATTATTGAATTTGATTGTACACTAGGCAGGTACAATATGCTGAACAGTATTACAAACTTAAAGATGATACATTGCCATCTTATTTGGAGATTAAGGATTATTTAAGGAGTCTTATTTGGGTGTCAAGTTGAAAAGGGATGGATGGTGACAATGGATCATGATTGCCAACTTGACTGATTTAAAAGACACCTCACAGAGAAGTAAAGCACATTTCTGTGTGTCAGCATAGGTTGAAGGATGTGAGCCTAGGGATGATATCTCCTTTGCACACATGCCTTATACGGTAGCACTCCGCTGTTCTGTTTCCTGGGTGCCACAAATGAAGAAGCATTCTTTTGCTATGCCCTTCTGCCAATATATTTTTGAAGTGGAGCCTTCTGACCATGCACAACCTGAAGTCTGTACCATTGAAGGAAGAAAAACAAAACACTTTGTTTGAATTGTGAATGTTGGGTATTTTGCCATAGTGACTAGAAACTAATACATGTAGTATCTATCCTATGAGAGTTTATTCTACAAATACAATGTCATTTAGCTTTATCAATAAAAAAGAATTTTAACTTTTTGAGGAACATGTAATGTTTTATGTCATATAACAACACTTTGTTTATCCATTCATTGATTAGGGGACACTTGGGATGTTCCATGCCTTAGATATGAGAAATATTGCAGTGATTGTGAATGCACATATATCTGTTTAAGATTATGATTTCAATTATTTGAGACATATGTTCAGTAACACAATAGTTAAACTGTATGATAGTTTTGTTGATAACTTTAATAGGAGCTCCTTTTCTTAAAAGATAAATCATTTAAGATCTAATAAGCCTTTAACAGAATAATAATTATTTAACAAAATTCCATTTCAGTTTAAACAAGTTGGGACTCATATATGATTAATAAATTTTGTAACTCTAATCACAAGGAATATGACTGAAATATAAAATAGTGATATAGGAATTAACAGAATTCATTAATTACTATAGATATAATTGTTCAGGCAAGGTAGGGTCAATTTTTTTTTTTTTTGCACTGGACCTTGAGCTTGCGGAGCAAGCTCTTATGCTGCTGAGATATTGCCCCAGTAAGATTTCTTTCCTCAGCAAGTTTAAGATATTTTTTAGTGGTGCCTTCCCCTCAAACTAAAAGGCAGCTCCTTTTCTTATCTCGTCTACCCTCAAATTAGGAAATCATCTTTCAGCATCATTCTCTGCTATAGTGGTTTAAATAATTTCTTAGGTCCTAAAAATTACTTCTCCAACGACCTTAGATTCTACTTGGATGGAAAGAAACTTCTGTTTATACTGACTTTTTAATTTTTACTTCTTCTTTGCCATATTTTAGTCAGAAAATTGTAATAATATAGTATGGAGTATTTCTTATTACAATAATGATTGCAGATAACATTTAGTACTTTTACATGCAATGTTCTAAGTACTTTGCCTCTATGAACCATTACTCTCATCAATCCAATGTGTCACTTGCACCTATGGACCTCACTTTTATAGAGAAGGTTTTAAGCCATGGAGAGATTAAATACCTCCCCACAGTCACTTGATCACAGCCTCATCCAGGCAATCTGAAACTCTTATACTATTTATTATTGCTAGGCTGCCTTACATTAACAGGAAATATATGAGTTCCAAGTACTTCACATCCTTACTAACCTTATCACTTTATAAATATGAATATCGTCTTATAAAGAATAATAATTCCAAAAGAGATAAATGGTATATCATTAAAATTATAACAGTACTTTTCATAGAAACAGGAAAAAATAATCCTGCAATTATTAAGGAATTGCAAAATACCCAATAAAACAACAATATTTTGGGGACAAAAGCAAGCTAAAATAATCATATCAGGTAATTTCAAATATATTAGAAACCTACAGTAATTAAAACAATAAGACAGTATTGGCTAAAGAATGGCATATAAACCAAGGGAACAAGATAGAGTGTCAAGAAATAAACTGCTATGTATGTGGTCAACTGGTCTTCCACAAAGGTGCCAGGAATACATGAATGGGATAGAACTACTTCTTTAACAATCAGTGTTGAAAACTTGTACCATAAATGTTTACATGAATAAAACTGCATTTGTACTTCACACCATGCACAAAAATTAACTCATAGTGGAATAAATTATGACCACAAATGAATGACCTGAGAAGGTTAACTTTCTAGAGGAGCACCTATGAGTTTTGATGCTGGCCTTAGTTATAATTTTTGTATGTAATATTAAAAGTACAGAAAGCAGAAGCAGAAGACAAATGGAATTACATTGAACTGAACATAACTGTATGAAAACAAAATAATCAATAGACCATATATATAACACGGAGAAAAAAAATTATAGAAAAAACACTTGATATAAAGTTAATTTCTAAACATATAAGGAACAGCCATTAGGGATGTTAAAGCACGCTTGTAATGCTAGGAATCTAGGAGGTTGAGGCAGGAAGATTACAAATTCAAGCCCAATCTAGGTAATTTGTTACTTCATGAGATCTTGTCTCAAAGGTGGACATGTATTGGCTGAGGGTGTAGTACATTATAAAGGGACTGAATTCAATCCTCAGTACTAAAAAAGAAAAACAAAGAGATGAAAAGAAAAGATATCCAACTAAATAGCAACAATAGCAATAATGACAATAATAATACTAAACAGATTTTTAAAATAAAGAAATAAGGCAAAAGCAAAAATCGTGAACATACTATGTTTCTTCAGAAAAGACATGCGAATGAGCCAAAGATGTATGAAAAAAGGATCAACATCAACACTCACCATGGAAATGCGCTACAATATTACATTTTAAAATTGTGTCCATGTTTAATTTAGAACTATTAAAATATTCAAGAAATTATTAAGTTATTTTTTAAATGAATATTCAATTTTATAGTACCATTTATTAAAATGCTACAATTCTGATTGAGTTGTCATTGCTGCTATTTACTATATAGTGATCTATTTCTAAAGTCCACTTGATACTATTGAAACATTTTTTCTACTGAAAATATCTGCTTAATATTTCATTTTATTGGCTTATTTGGTCATCACAATAGTGTAATTTTTTCAACTTTCTTCTTTCATATATTGTTTCAAAGACTCTAATTTAAAATTTAAAATCAGTATTTGTGCAAAATTCCGATGTATTTTCTTTTAGCATTGTGATTAGTTTACAGAACAATTAATTTCTGTTACATTCACTTTTAACTATATTCAACCATGAAGACCCTATATCTATTGATATGCTAGTATTTATTTGATTTTATTCAGCTGTGGATTATTTTTATGCATAGGAAATGTTATATATTTTTCCCATTCATTCCTAAATATTTGTTGATGATTAGACATTTTAATGAATACTATATTTAAAATATGTTTATTTATGTTTGTATACTTGATTGTAATTTATATTGTTTTGTTAAAATTAAAACTGAGTATAACAAAACTTTAATTGATTTTAAACATGTAGATTTTCTAAGCTCATTATTTCTAGTGCATTTTAAATTCTTTGCATCTTCTGTCAAAATTCACATTGCCTGCAAACATATTACACTTTATACTTTTGCTTTTTTCCTATTTTTATCTTCTTTTTATATTACTGTGTTGTTAGAACATAAGTGATTTTAAATAGAAGTATTAGGGAGAGTGTTTTGTTTTTATTTTGTAGGGAAAACACCTGTATCTCATTACTAAATATGACGTATGATGTTATCTGTAGGTTTCATATAAAATGCTATTTTTAGGTTCTAAATGTTCTAGTCTATTCCCTATTTAGGGAGAAGTTAACCAGAAATAAAATATGAATTTTAAAATATCTTTGTTGACATTTATTTAGATAATCATGCATACTGTTTCTCAGTTTTATTGATGTTGTAAATCATATTGAACTGCTCCCTGAAGCACTGTTGAGATATTTTCACTTTGTTGGGATAGCCTTGACTTGACCATCACATTTGCATGTTTTACACATAACTAAATTTGATTTGTTAGTATTTTGTGGGGTCAAAAATATTACTTATTTGTAACAATATTTCATTAAATATAAGATGTAGTGCTGGGCCTGGGAGATGGCTCAGTGGAATAAGTGATTTCCTGGCAAACACAATGGCCTGAGTTCAATCCCTGGTTCCACCAAAAAATCCAAAAAGTAAAGAAATAAAAAAGATGTAGTATTAAAGTCAGTTGTAAGATTGAAATACCTTAAACAACAGTAAGTAGAAGACTCAGAATAATTGT
>NW_004524876.1:1739063-1741001 GCF_000260255.1 Octodon degus
TTTCTTTCTTTCTTTCTTTCTTTCTTTCTTTCTTTCTTTTTTTTTTTTCAGTACCAGGCATTGAACTTGGGACCTTTTGCTTGCTAGGCAGGTGCTTGTTCCACTGAGCTATATTCCCAGATCTTATTTTTATACATTTTGCCTTTGAAAATAATCATCGTTTCATTTCTGAAGACACTGTCTTTTTTTCAAAAGAGAAAGTCAAAATTGAAGAAGGTAATATTTTATACAAGTAGAAATTATATGCTTTTATTTGAAAAAAAACATTTTGTGCATTATTTTTTGAGTGGTTAGTAGAAAACTGAACTTTTCAGTAATTCTGTAGTATTGTCATTTAACTTATGGAAAAATCTGTGACATGTGATAAAATGGTGACACAATACCTCCATTGTAAGAATAATTAAAAATTTTTATATATATATACATATATATATAGTGTGTGTGTGTGTGTGTGTGTTTACTATAATGCAACCTTTCCTATTGCTTTCCATTTGAAAATTGCATCTTATTTTTATTTTGCTACATTATTAATCAAATTGACATACAAGGATTTAATATATATATAATTGCATGTCATTATAAAATCTAAAATTCTGACTATAGATATTAATCTGACCTTAATATAAATACTAGCTTTCAACTACAACTAGAGGTTATAATTTACAACACAATGAAATTTAATATTTTGTATATTTAATATATTCTTTCAATAAGAACACCAATTTCCCAATTAATATATTTTGCATTCTCATCAGATTATTAGATTTATATTTTTCATTCAAAGATGAATTAGATAAAATATTTTGTGAAAGTAAGCTATATTGGCCCATCTGTCCAATTCTGTCTCTAATAAAGTGGGTGTTAACTGTTCAATTCACTCCATTTTTCAATGATTTTAAAAACATAGAATCCACATCCATTCCTCTGGACAGTTCCATGTATTGCCTACTAATGTTCTTGTAATAAAAATTAACTTCAATATTTGATGAATTTTATCAGTGAATTAATTGCTTCCTAATTTGTAATGATATACCATCAGCTCAGGTTTGGCAATTTTAAATTCTTCAGTACTTTAACTACATATTAATATTCCCTTTATAAATTTTCAAGTAATATGCTGTAACTATTTATTTATACAAATTTTGAAAATTTTCCAAATTTATACCACCACAGTAAACCATTAAATTAACTGAATATTAATTTAATATTTCGCTACTCTTTCTTTACAAACATACAAAATATTCTGTATTTGTGATTAGAAATTGCTTAGGAAGAAAATTCATATTTCTGTAATTATATGCCATTTTCTCATGGGTGTTTCAGGTTTCAGCATGTACTACTGAGACCACATATGTATCCACTTTATTCATTGGTGATCCAGCCTTGGACAGGGAGGACTGACCATTTCCTTCATCTTCTCAATATGTATTTCTTGAACAATTGCTATCGTTTAAATAATTCCATAAAATAGTGCAGAGTTATCATTTCAAATTTCAAGTGGAGAGAATAAAAAATAACCTTCTGAACTGACTCATGAACAATTTCATCAGATACCCAGAAGTCATGTGGTGCCTTATCTGCTGCCTCTGCTGGTTCTCCCTTTCTCTGCTGGTTCTGTTCCTCTCACCTCCTTGGGGAAGAAACAGTGGAGGCTGTGCAGAGGTCTGTGCAGGGTTCTGTGCAGGGGGCTGTGCTGGGGGCTGTGCTGGGGGCTGTGCTGGAGGCTGTATTCAGTTCAAAGTTTAAATGATCCCATAGGAATGTTCCCAGCATTCGATCCACTTTTCCTTTTTGATCTCACAATTGTCTTAAGAGTATTACATTTCTGAGCTATCTCGTCAGCCCTTAGGTATATGTCTTTAACCTATCTTAATTCTTTTTATTTCTTTTATCTCATTTCTGCCGTACCCTCTACACCCTTCATGTTTAATCAGATCT
>NW_004524876.1:1741631-1742845 GCF_000260255.1 Octodon degus
TGTTTTATTTCATTTAATATTATGGTTTTAAGTTGTACCAGTTTTCCTGCAAATGATCAGCCATCCATCTTTAAAACAGAGGAGTGCACCATTATGTATAAGTGTTACATTTTCTCTAGCACTCATTCATTGAAGGACATACAGACTACTTCCAAAGTTTATCTGTTATGAGTTGCTGCTATAAAGTGAAAAATTATGTCTTATAGTAACATGCTTTTAACTCTTTGTGGAAGACATTGTGCCAAGAAGAGAACATTAAATGATTTTCTAGTTTTCATTTTTTGAGGAATCTTCATACTGTTTTCTTTAATTATTGTACCAGTTTACCTTCCCATCAACAATTGAAAGGGTATCTTCCCCGCAGCCTGAAGGCTCACCAGCATTTGTTATTGCTTGTTCATATTTTTCTTTTTTTTCTGATAGTCATTTTTTGGAGTATGATCAAATCTTAATGTTGTTTGAACTTTTAAATCCATAAGATCTTTAATAAATACTATGAAAATCGTACTCTAGCAAATCAAAGAATCTTGAAGAAATGAACATATCTAGACACATGCAAATTACTAACACTAAACCAATAAGATATATAAAGCCTTGAATAATAAAATAAAAGGCAAGTAGATTGGGACAGTAATAAAAGAAAAGAAAATGTTAGATCATAAAAGCCCCAAACCAGGTGGATTCATGACTGAATTCTACACGAAGTTCAGGAAAGATATCATGCCAATACTTTCAACCTCTAATAAACTTAAAAGAAGAGGAGTATGACCAAACTCATTTTTAGAAATTAGCACACCCTTAGATCTAAAACCAGACAAGTACCCAACCAATAAAGAAAACTATATGCTAATGTCTTTATTGAACACTTCTGTTTAATAAACAAAATTCTCCTCAAGATATTAGCAAGCAATGCAACAATCCATCAAAATGATTATACACCTTGACAAGGCATGCATCATCCCAGAAATGTCAGAAAGGTTCAACATTCATGATCAATAAACATAGTATACCACATAAAAAGAAGCAAGGAAATAGACCTTATCTCAACTTGGTTAAAGCCATTTATGACAAACACTGTTCCCATCAAAGTAAGTGGGTAAAAACTGAAAATGTTCCCTCTACAATCATGAACAACAAAAATCATGTTCATTCTCATCTCTCTTGCTCAATTACTCAAAGTTTTAGCCAAAGAATCAGGAAAGGGAAAGAAAGAA